>NW_016809668.1:2346680-2380135 GCF_001698545.2 Rhinopithecus bieti
CACATTTATATACATTATATATAAATATATAACATTTATATTTATATATTTTATATATTATATAATGAAATATTACTCAGCCTTAAAAAGGGGGTCCTGCCATTTGCCACAACATGAATGGACATGGAAGGCCTTAAGCTAATGAAATTAACCAGACACAGAAAAAAATAATGCATGATCTCACTTATATGTGGAATCTTTTTTTAAAAAGGTTCAAATAGAGAAAAAGTGGTTATCAGGGGCAGAGCATGTGGTGAGGAAGAAACAGGGAGATGTAGGTCAGAGGATACAAAGTAGCAGATATGTAGGGTGAAGGAGTCTAGAGATCTAATGTAGAACATGCAGACTACTTAATAAATTGTGTTGTATTAGGGTTTTTTGCTAAATAAGTAGATTTCAGGTGCTTTTGTCAAAAAATAAAAAGTAACTATGTGAGATGATAGCTATGTTAATCTGCTTCACTATAGTAACTATGTTACTTTCTACATGTATCATATATAACATTCCACCATAAACCTCAAATATACATAATACGATTTATTTCTTAAATAAACTGTTTTAAAATAAAGTAGTTAGAATCCCAAAGACAGTTGTGTTCTACCTCACAGTTGGCGCTCTACAGTGTGGTGCCCCTTCTTTAGTCCCAAGAGAAGACCAGCTTTCGGGTGAGCACCTGCTGCTTCTGACTGCCCCCAGCTTTCTGGGGAGCTATTAGATGGGGAGAAGCTCAGAAGTGCCTCTAGGGTCTCATACTAAACTTGACCAGAATTAATACCATGGAGTCAATCATTCTTTGCACCTTAAGAATTTAGGAGAAGAAACCTCTATTTAGTTGAGAAAGCTCCCAAGAGCATCTGATAGCTGCAAGCTTGACATCTGTGATTCCCAAGTCATCCCTGGTATTCCTTTCTGGTTGCTTGTTTATTTCTTCTCAGATAACCCACAACAGTGAAAAACAACAGGGTGACTTTTCTACCCATTTTATCTGTACAAAACCCCTTCCCAAGTGCCAGGAAAATATATCAGAGATGCAAACTAAATTAGAACTATATTAGAACTAGAGGTTAGGCTCCACTAAAGAGAATATGTAGAGAATGTGCAGATGCTGGTGAGGAGGGGCACAGGGTGGGCACAGGTCTGGCATAGCTCTGGGATGGGGTTGGGGGATGCTTTCTGGTACTGGTTTACAGTTGGTCTTTCAGTAGCACTTGAGGAAAAAATGCTTGATTAACCTATAGGCTGCCCCTTTTTCTTGCAAGAGCACCAATGCAGGGAATCCCCAGAGAGGCTTCAGGGCCAGATTGTGCACTCCATAGTTGCTGTAGGAAGTGGCAGCAGCTCTGAGCAGAACCTCCTCATGAGCTTGTTTCTGTTGCTATTAAAGGACTGCCCAATTCTTCGAGCCTCCCCACTTCTCCATTCCCACTCCCTAACCCCCAACCAGAGCAGGTGCCAGAGAAGTTACCTAGAATGGTGGCATCAGCTGACACTGCCCTACCAACTTCAGAGCCTGATTCAGTGGTCAGTGTAGGTTTCTGGGGCTTTTGACCATCTCCCTACTGGCTGAAGTGAACGGTGACCAGCACAAGAACAAGATGGTCAAGTTTATCTTCTCTCCCTTCTACCCTTCCACAAACCAGAAATAGGCTTCAATAACTAGAGCTGTGTGAAAGCCACAAAAATCCCACCCAGGCAGGCCATGACTGTGGAGAAGCTGCTTCCAGAACCATTCCACGTGCCTCCATCTCCCTTCTGGCTGCTCCTTCAGCTCTAAGATGGGCAAGCATCCTCTTTCTTTTGCCTTCCAGTTGAGTTCTGACCTTTCAGAGCCCCCTATCCAGGTTGCTGAAACCTAAAGACTCTTTCCTCCAAAAGAATGCTTCCCTATCCCAATCCTCATAAAAAAGCATTCCCTATGGCAGTCCTCAATCAACACTTAGGAAGAAAAAGGGACATAGATAAATAGAAACGAAGAATTGTATGTGCTTTCTAATGAGCTTTGTATAGTTATACTTTCTGGAATATTCATGCCTTAAAACGCTAGTAGCTTTTTGTAGTGGATTGAATGGTGACCTCCAAAAGAAATGTTCGTATGCTAACCCCTAGAACATGTGAATGTGACCCTATTTAGAAAAAGAGTCTTTGCAGATATAATTAAGAACCTTGAGATAAGATCATCTTGATTATCCAGGTGGGCCCTAAATCCAATGACAATTGTCTTTATAGAAGCTAGAAGGAAAAACACAGACACAACAGCAGAGGTTGGAGTCATGCAGCCACCAGAACCTGGAAGAGGCAAGGAAGGATGAGAGCCCCACTAACACTCTGGTTTGGGACTTCTGGCCTTCAGAACTCTGAGAAAATAAAATTATGTTGTTTTAAGCCATAAAATTTGTGGTAATTTGTTATGACACCCCTAGGAAATAAATACACTTGTTAATTTAAAGTTGCAAAGCCATGCAACTACCTCTTCGAATGTAAACATACAGTTTTTTGCATTACCTTTCTTGCAATTTTCTGTGCAAATATAAACATACATATGCTTTGCTTTTCATTTTGTTTAATGCAAATGAGATTATAATATTGTTTTCCCACTTATTTTTTCCATTTAATATGTCATGGACATACTGCACATTGACCACAAAAAGATTAACTCCTCCCTGTAAAAGGACATTTAGTTTGTTTCTGTTATTTTGCTATTTTGAATAAAGGAACAAGGACAGCAGTATACATATATCTTCATGTACTTGGCAAGCACAGTATGTCTGTGGGATAAATTCTTAGAATGGAACATGTAGGTCAAAGGGCATGTGTTACCTAATTCTCTTCCAAATGAATTGTTCCCAGTGTCACTGTCACAGGGTTTGAGAGGACCTCAACAGATGATATCCACAATTTTAATCATTATTGGCCTATATTTTTCATATTCCTCAGATAGCATTGGGTGGGGATGGAAAGAGAAATTTCTATGCCTGAATTTATAACCCAAACCCAACATAAATGTTCTAATTAATGCTATTTCCCTCACTGAAGGGAAAATATCCTCCTCAGATGGATGGTATTGTAGCTTTGGTCCCTCAGCCCTGGTATGTACGACTGGGTTAATTCCAGCCATCCCTCATCACCTTTCAGGGGATTCTCACTCTAACCTGAAAAATATTTTGACTTTTGAAATCCTGGTTTGATGAGGTGAGTGAATTTCATGCTGCTCCATCAATCTTATGCCAAATGCATTTGTCTACAGTATGATGTAGCTCAAGTCTCTGTTCCATTTGACTCAGATTTTATTTGGTGATTGTTTGACATTAATTGACAACATTCCAGGAATTAAGAATACAAACTTGATACCCTCAACCAGAGTGCTTGTCTGAGCAGGCTGCCATATTTATTTGGGATAACTCACCCTTATTAACCCCAATTTTGTATGTATGTGCATTGTCTTAGTTGCACAGGAGATCCAGGTCCTTATCTTTTTTGGCTAATTCCTCTTCCAGGAAAATCACAAGAAGAAAGTGTTTTTGGAAGGACCCACATGACCCTCTTCTCCCAGTTTATTCATCGTCTATTTGCAGAGTTCTGTCAGCAATGTTCAAGGTAGCAGATTTGCTGTTCTGCAAATCCACTATTCTCGTCACATCCTTGCCAGGAGCATGGTAGCCTGTGATCCCACCAGGCTCCCATGCTCTGAGGTGGTTTTCTCTCTGCATGGCTGCTCTGGGGCACCATCACCAGCTGGCTGCCTGTCAGCAGCATGAGATGTAAATGTCCTTGTGCTTCCAGCCCTCCTTTACCGCTTCTTGACATTTTGCTGTAATCTGGAAAGGGAAGTGGAAGATGCTCTGTGCTCCCCACCTCTATTCCCCATGGTGGGGGAGCAAGAGAGGCACAGATTGTAGCTTGGAATTGATTTCAAATTATTTCTAAAAACAATAATTTTATATTATGTGCAATTTACCACAGTAAAACAAAACAAACAACAACAAAATTAAGACTTGGAAGCACCCCATTATCTTCCTTTCAACAAAGCTACCCAAATAAAGCATTTTTAATCTAAATAGTGTCTCTCTCCTCTCTGAATTATTCTGTGTCTCAATAGAGAAACACACCGGCAATCGTGCCTTTCCTTGGCATGAATGCCCTGATTTCCAGGGTGTTGATAAGCCATTCAGTGTCATACTACAGTGCCAGGGACATTAAGCATATCTCCTTGTATATCTCACTCGGGCAGCACATGATTCAATAATGAATTCAGAGCTTCCAAAACTTTTGTTTCAACCTCAACTTCTACTGTACCTTATGTGAGTGGAGTACATATACTCAGGGGAGAGACATGATGAACGAAAGTGCATTGCCAAGACCTTTTCATTCTTTTTAGCCTCTCAGCCTAGCTACTTGCTCTTTGGGGCTTCAGGGAGGGCTGCCTGCATCTCCAATTCCCCTTTCCCAGCAGTTGTGCTGCACCTTACAACTGACCAAATGAGCAAATGGAAATGAAACAGCAGACAGCATGCTTTTCATGCCACAGCCCAGGTCTGAACAGGGACCTGAAAAAAGGTGGAAATAAGTGAGAGGTGAGGCGGAATGCCACAAACTGGCTGGGGGTCAAAGTTGGAAGCAAAAATAATCATGGTGAAGGATTTCGATCCCAACGATGTGGCCTCATTACCGTGCTTCTCACATACTGTACTAGAGATGCATTAGCAGCTGAATTGCCCTTCAGTCAAGTCTGGCAGTGTCTGGAAATCATTTTAAACACCATTTAGTAGCATTTAGATTATTTTATGATAACACAGTACCCATTGAAAGGATTATTAAGCTCATATTTGCAGTGGCCAGGGAAAAAAAATAAAACATCTCTTTGAAAGATGACTCCCACCATTGCCCCCTCAGCAATTATTCATTTAGGAGCCTCTCTGCCTACATTAGAGCCTGATATAAATTGGCATATGCTAATGCAGGGTTCTGCTGTGGGTTTCTCCTTTAGGAGTTCAGGCTCTCATTACCTACCAACTGATGCACAGGATCCCAGACCCCATTTCCTCTAGTTTGATGTCGCTGTTACATTGTTTGCTCTGAGCCAAAGTAATTTCTTTTCCTTTCCATATACCTATTGCTCCTTTGGTAATGGGTTTCCACAGCAATATTGCAAATAATAAGCCAATGGTCAGAGCTTGCTTGCTTGCCTCCAAAAATAATACCTCATTAGGCAGCAGATCTTGGCTTTTCACCATGGAGCAGCAGATTTATAAAAAGCATCATTTCTCATGGCTCACAGAAGCCTGTAACTCACTTAAGGAAGATAGTGTTGCCAAGTTAAACCTGGTGAGCTTCTCAGCAGGTACCTGAAAGTTGAATAACTAATATTTTAATTACCCAATCACATTGTTAAACAAATTTTCAAGTAGCATACTTCAAGTGCAGTGGTGTGCTAGATTTGATTTGTCCTGGATAGGGAGAGCCAATGGTGCACATCTCTTTCCCACTCCAGGTTCAGTGACTTGATGTCAGTTTGGGAGGCTGAAATTGGCCATAAAAATTGGGAAACACTACAAATCAGAATTCCCCTCTTTCCTTTCTTTCCCTCCCTCCCTCCTCCCTTCCCCTTCCTTCCCTTCCTTCCCTTTCCGCCCTCCCTCCCTCCCTTCCTTTCCTTCCTTCCCTCCCTCCCTCTCCCACGTCTCTCCTTTTTTCTTTCACAGAGCTTATTATTAAACATTCACCATATCCCACCACCTCAGTGGACTCTCCAGAGTGAAACAGTTCCCCAGACACACTGGGTAACAAGACCTCATTCATTGCTGGAGGCTGACCATGAAAGTAGGCTGGCTGTTCCCTGGGTAGCACCAACTCTGACCCCAGGCTCATTATTTCTATGCAACTCATTCAGTTCAATTTCTACACCTTCAGCTTCTCACATATTCCCCTAGATCACAACCAAGGAGCTTTAACAATGAAAGTACCATGAGCCTGATTATACTCAGTTTTGAAAAAGAAAAAACACTTCTTCTTTTCAGGAATCCAGTTATGAAAGATATTAAGAGGTTGTGTGTATAGTTGAGGGGTTTGAGAGCTACAGGAGATTGGGAAAGGATTGTTTCTGTTATTACATCTGTTGTGTTTCTGCAAAAGACAGGGCAAGTCTCAAGGTCTGTTGTTTGTTTTGTTTTGTTTTGAGACAGGGTCTCGCTCTGTCATCTAGCCTGGAGTGCAGTGGCATGATCACAGCTCACTGCAGCCTCAACCTCCTGGGCTCAAACAGTCCTCCCACCTCAGCCTCCAGACTAGCTGGGACTACAGGAGAGCACCACCGTGCCCAGCTAATTTTTAAGAAATGTTTTCGTAGAGACAGTATCTCCGTATGTTGCCCAAGCTAGTCTCAAACTCCTGGGTTCAAGCAATCCTCCTGCCTCAGCCTCCCAAAGTGCTGGGATTACAGGCGTGAGCCACTGCAGCTGGCCCCAAGGTCTGTTTTGAATTTTTTTAGCTTAAAGCTTTAATTATTAATGAATCAAAATTTCATTATGCAAACTCTTATCAGTACTTATATTCTAATGTGAAGGAGAAAGGTTTTGAGGGGGGATGGAAGATCTAGAGGAAAGAGAGTCATGAGAATGAAGCTTCCAAATAGAAATGTTCTCAATTCATCATTATTTCTAGGACTAGCCTAGACTATAATAGTATTGTTTGATCAACATTTTAATTACATAAGCATGCTGTTCAAAATATTTAAGTAGCATGAAGAGTACAAAATGGAAAGTAAATTTTCTTTGCACTCATTCAGTTCACCATCTCACTGTTACAGCTAGTAAATGGCAAAGTTTTATTGTATTAATATATCTTTCCAATTTACAACAGTATATTTGAATGTTAACTATGCTATTGTATTTGTTAAATATTCAGTATCAGCCCATAATAGTTTCCAAAATGTTTTCAAATATGCTTTTGCTCAGACATACAGACATCAAACAATGTTCATTAGTATTAAAAACCTGACTTGTTCACTACATTAATTTTTTTAAAACCTGTGTTTTTACTGCTTTCCCTTTGGAATTTTTTTTCTCTCCAATTTAACCTGAATACAGTCGAGCAAATGCATGGAAAGTGAGAGTCCAGAGTTGATTTAACTTCTATTGGCAGGATTTTCTGCCCAGGAAGATCCATGCTCCCAGCAAACTGCACACTGCTGGCCTCCCATGTCCTTCTTCATCATAGCTCACTGGATGCAAAAAATCAGATGACACTGTTGTTCCTCCGTCTCAGACAAACTCTTTGCTACAGTCAGGTCCATCAGAAATCTCCTAATATGATCATAATGGCAGCCTTCTAACATCTCCTCTCCAGCAATACCAAGGACCCAGATTTGGTCCTTGATATTGCTGTTGTTCTTGATATTGTTGGTGTTTTCAAATAGCCCATCTTCCCCATTCTCCACTGTTTCATTTATTGGACCACATGGCCCATATTGCCAGTGCACCTGCTCAGGGCTGCTCACCCCTGTCTCCTGGGACCCTGAGGCTTGAGATTCGTTGCATGGCACAGGACTCACTTTGAGCCCCCAGCCTCCAAACCCTAACGTGTTTGTGTTTGCCTATTAACAGGTTTCTGACTAAGGAGCAAAGGGTAGAATCCTGATCTTGTTATAGTGGCCTTTGCTGTGTCACTTCCTTAACCACTGGCCTCTGATAGTTGCCTTGTCAAGAGAAGTAGATGTGCCCAGTTGAGTTTTTTGAGAAACACTACTCTGGCTGTGGGGTCTCCCCTCACAGGTTTTGTTTCTGTCGTCACAGTCTGAGTCTTGTCTCAGCCACATGTATCTATTTCTAGGTCACTAACCTTTGCTCCTCTGTTGCCTCTTTTTGGTGTGTCTCTTAGTTTCTTGTACCACTTAGTTCCCAAAGCCTAGGCAATACTAACCTATTTGAGAAAATTATTATGCTTTTCTTTTTGTTCCTGCCCACGAGAACCTTATCCCAGAGCATCTGGAACAGCTGAAGAAGACGCTCACTGGTGTTGTGGTTATATGCATGAGCCTTGTCTTGAGCCACACTTACAAGAGGTTATTTGAGTTTTTGACACACAGTCCCCTACATGTATTCCCATCTATGCTCCTCCCTAGAATGATGTTGCAAGGAAATGACCACCTTCCTAAATAGAATACAACTCAGTTACTTCAAAGGTGACTGTGAAGATTACATTTTCCATGTGGAAATGGCAGCTGGACCATATATATCTGTCTCTTGTCTGAATTCTGTGCAGAGTTTTATCTTTTCTCCCTGCTCTTCCCCTCATGCTAGTCTGAGAATTGGAAGTTAGAGAGAGACATTAGTTCATTCTGGTCCCAAATGTGGACATTAATTAATTAATTCAATAAATATTTATTAAGCACCTACTATATGCCAGACATTATTCTAAACCCTGGTGATACTGGGGAAGATTCTTCAGTATCTTCTTTTCTACAGTACAGCTGTCAGTATCAGCTTTTCTACAGTACAGCTAAAACAAGAATGGAATGTTTACGTAAGAATAGATGTTAACAATAGGAAGATAAACAGAAGGCAAGAAATCTAAATTATATGGTTTTCAAGATACCCTTGATCTCTGTGGTTCATATATCAGGCCTCATGTGAAATCTCAGTCTCAAAATTAGACTCACCACTCAAGAAACAATTCGTGTAAATCTGCTCTCAAAGTATAGATCCGACTGCTCAAGTCTCAAAGAGAGATAATATTTCCTCTCTCTACCATGAAAGCCTGTCTTGTTCCACAGGAGGCAAAAATTATATAAAATCAACATCTATTATTTGGATGTTCTAGAGCTGGCCTTTCTTTTTTCCTACTTGATTTTAGCAAGATCAAAACAGATGTGTTGGAAGCTGGCCAAGGTGGCTAACTAGAAGCAGCTAGTGTGCACTGTTCTCATGGAGAGAAACAGAAAGAGTGAGTAAGCGCACACCTTCAACGGAAACATCCAGGTGCATGCACTGGGATTCATCAAGAAAACAACCCAACCCACAGAGAATGGAGAAAAGCAAGGCAGGACGACCACCCACCTGGGAGCAACATGGACCTAGATGGGCCTCTCCTACCCAGGGAAGCGGTGAGTGAGTGAGCGATACCGGGACCCATGCTTTTCTCACAGATCTTTGCAACCTCAGGTCAGGAGATCCCCTCATGAATCCAGTCCACCAGGACCTTCAGTCTGACATGCAGAGGTATGTGGAGTCTTGGCAGAAAGGCTTCTCAGGTTCACATGAAACCACAGGAGCTTTAGATACCTGGGCTTCCCAGGAAAAGTGGCTGCAACTCCAGCAAATCAGGGGGTTGGACCCCTAGGAAAGGGGCTGAATCCTGGGGTTGAGCAGCCATGGGTGGTAGGCCCCACTTTGATGGCATCTCACAGGATAAGATCCACTGGCTTGGAACTCTGGCCAGTTACAGGTAGCAGCTTTACATCCCCCTGAGATGGAGCTCCCAGGGGGAGGGGCGGGCTGCCATCCTTGCTGTTTAGCAGCTTTAGCCATTGTTGCCTTTGGGCTCTAGGTAATCAGAGGTAACTAGGGACTGGAGCAGTCCTCCAGCACAGTGCAGCAGCTCTATGAAGACATGGCCAGACTGCTTTTTTACGTGGGTCCCAGATCCTATTTCTCTTCACTGGGAAGAATTTCCTGGTCTAGGTGTATAACCATCACCACCAGGGTTTTCCAGTCAGCAGCAGTTCCAAACCTCCTGGGACAGAGCTCGCAGAGGGTAGAGTGGGTCACCATCTTTGCTGATTTGCATCCTTAGCCGTTGTTGCCTTTGGGCTTTGGAGAGTCCACAGTGACTGGAGGTTGGAGCAGACACCCAAAGCAATACAGCTACTCTACAAAAAAGGCAGCAGACTGATTTTTTTATGTTGGTCTCTGACCCCATTCCTCCTCATTGGGCAGAAACTCTGCATCAGGTCCCCAGCCTCCCCCACTGGTGTGTTTGGGCCAGCAACAAGTCTGTAATTCCCTGGAACAGAGCTCCTAGAGGGAGAGGCAGGCTACCATCTTTGCTGTTTCACAGCCTTCACTGTTGATACCTTCAGGTACTGGAAAATCCAAGGTGACTAGGGACTGGAATAGACTCCTACCATACTGCAACAGCCCTAAAGAAAAGTGGTCAGACTATTACGTGGGTCTGTGATTGCATATCTTCTCACTGGGTGGGTCCTCCCAGCCTGGGTCTCCAGCCATACCCTGCTGGGGCTATTGAGCCAGTAGCAGCTCTGCAACTCCCTGGGACAGAGCTCCCAGTGGGAGGGATAGGTTGCCCTCTTTGCTGTTTCACAGCCCTTGCCCTTGCTGTCTCCAGGCTCTGGTGAGTCTGCAGGGACCAGAGACTTGTCTGGACCCCCCGCACAGAACACCCACCTGATGGAAAAGTGACCAGACTATTCTCCATGCAGGTCCCAGTCTACACTTCTCACTGGGCAGGGCCATCCAAACTGGGACTCCAGCACAACCACTCTGCCCCTGTCTGATCACCACAGAGACAGACCAGCATTTCTCCAAGGAGGAAATCTTAGAGTCAAACCAAAACCCCTGTGCCACTGCAATTGCAGTCCTACTGCCGTAACAGCTCTCAGCCTGGGGAAATGATAAAAGGCACTACACAGGCACCTCCAGCACACCATAGCCACCATACAAAGAGGAGTCCAGCCCCTCTTCTCTGGGAACCCCCACTCCCACTCTTAACCAGGCAAGGTCCCTAGCTCATCACCACAGAACAGTCACCCCACCCACAGTGAACATACCTACTAGTAGTGGCCCAGTGTTTCCCAGGGGAGAGGCTCCCAGAGGCATCTGACAGCCCCGCTGTCTGCCACTGCCACAGCAGCGGTTCTATCCCTGCTGCCTTTGACCTGAGGGATATACCTAAGCTTACAGCACCCCAGAGTCACCAGAACTTACAGAACACCACAGCACACCCCAGCACAGAGAGGAGCCAGTTTCTCCTCCTAGTGAGCCCTTGAGTTCCTGCTCCCCAACAAGTGGAACCCCAAGCTCACAATGGTAGTGCAGCTACCCCTCTCCACTGGCTGAACGCTCCCAGTAATTCCATCTCTGTGTTTCTCAGAGATGGGGCCCAAGGAGAAACCAAATGCCCCTCTGCCCCTTCCTCTGTGTTGATACTACCCCAGCTACCTTCAGAATAAAAAAGGAGCAAAGGCGCTAAGTGCCCTATCCACACCTCCAACAAGCAGCAGCTGACCCAAGGAGAGGAAACTAGCCTGTCTCCCATGGCTCTTTCCCACACCCCTGTTCATTATTACCAGGAAGGGAATCCCTGGCTTAGGCCCACAGCACAGAGCCCCCATCCAGGGCTGCTTGTACTGAGTGATTGCTGACCTGAATCTCTCTGGGGTGGAGCCCCCAGGAGACAAGAAAAAAACCCTTGGCCACAACCACTTCTAAGGTCCCTTTCTTTGCTGCTTCCAAGTTGGGGAGGGCACATGAGCCCTGAGATCACCCCAGAGCTGTGGTGGGTAGCCTGGGAGTGTCAAGTTGCAATCTACAGCCAGCATTCAAGTGGGAGAGGAGCCCACATTTTCAGAGCATTGAGAGGGAGCACGACTGCAATTGGTGAAGAAATATAGGGGTATATGGGAGCCTCATGACTGAGCAAGAGTCTACCAGCTGACCACTATAGCTAAGCATCACCTACTGGATCACAACCTCAAACCAAAAGATTCAACAGCAAAATTACCTAACACCCCACCCCCCACCCCCACTGTGAAACCAAAGACAAGACAGCTACAAAGACCCTGCACAAATCCTCAACCCTGTAAAAACATCAAGAAAAGAAGCCTACTGACCATACTCAATCTATACTGCAGTTAAATGAACACCCACATACAGAGATGAGAAAGAACCAATGCAAGAACTCCAGCAACTCAAATGGCCAGAGTGTCTGATGTCCTCCAAACAACTGTACAAGTTCTCCAAAAAAGGTTCTTAACCAGGCTGTGTTGGCTGAAATGACAGAAACAGAATTCAGAATATGTATAGGAATGAATATCATTGAGATTCAGGAGAACAGCAAAACCCAATCCAAGGAAACAGAATCACAATAAATGATACAGGAGCTGACAGATGAAATAGTATAAAACAGAACCTAACTGATCTGATAGAGATGAAAAACACACTACAATAATTTCACAATGCAATAGCAAATATTAATAGCAGAATAGTCCAAGCTGAGGAAAGAATCTCAGAAACTGAAGACTGGCTCTCTGAAATGACAGTCAGACCAAAAAAAACAAAACAAAACAAAAAAAAGAATAAAAAAGAATGAATGAAACCTCCGAGAAATATGGGATTATATAACGAGGTCAAATCTATGAATCATTGGCATTGCTGAAAGGGATGGTAAGAAAGCAAACAACTTGGAAAACATATTTCTAAATATCATTCATGAAAATTTCCCCAACCCCGTTGGAGAGGCCAACAGTCAAATTCAGGAAATATAGGGAACCCTTGCAAGATTCCAATTAAGAAGATCATCCTCAAGTCATATAATCAGATTTTCCAAGGCCAAAATGAAAGAATATTAAAGGCAGCTAGAGAGAAAGGTCAAGTCACCTATAAAGGAAATGCCATCAGGCTACCAGACCACCTCTTAGCAGAAACCCTACAAGCCAGAAGAGGTTGGGGACCTATATTCAAAATTCTTGAAGGAAAAAAAAAATCTTCAACCAATAATTTTATATCCACTAAACTAAGCTTCCTCAGTGAAGGAGAAATAAGATCCTTTCAGAAAAGGATAAGCAAATGTTGAGGGAGTTTGTTACCACCAGTACTGCCTTACAAGAGATCTTGAAAAGAGCTCTAAATATGGAAAAGAAGGATCATTACCAGTCAATACAAAAACACATGTAAGTTCACAGAGCAGTGACATTATAAAGCAATCACACAATGAAGCCAGCATAATAACCAGCAAAGACATGGAATCAACCTAAATGACCATCAGTTGCAGATTGGAGAAAGAAAATATTGTACGTATATACCATGGAATACTATGCAGTCATTAAAAATAACAAGATCATGTCCTTTGCAGGAACATGGATGGAGCTGGAGGCCATTATCCTTAGCAAACTAACATGGGAACAGAAAACCAAATACCAACTGTTCTCCTTTATAAGTAGTGGAGCTAAATGATGAGAACACATGGACACAAAGAGGGGAACAACAGACACTGGGGCCTACTTGAGGGTGAACAGTGGAAGAAGGGAGAAGATCGGAAAACAAGTAACTATTGGTCACTAGGTTTAGTACCTGGTGATGAAATAATCTGTACAACAAACCCCCGTGACGTGAGTTTACCTATATAACGAACCTGCACATATACCTCTGAACCTAAAATAAAAGCTTAAAGAAAAAGATGTGTTAATTGACCATTTCTATTCTTTTTCTTTCAACTTGTATTTGTATACTAGCTTTTATTTTATTTTAATATGTAATATGAGCTTGTCCAAACCATGGTTCATGGGCTGCTTGAGGTCCAGGGTGGCTTTGAATGCAGCCCAACACAAATTTGTAAACTTTCTTAAAACCTTATGGGATTTATGCATGAACTTTTTAAATTTTTTTAAGTTCATCAGCTATCATTAGTGTTAGTGTATTTTATGTGTGGCTCAAGACAATTCTTATTCTTCCAATGTGGCCCAGGGAAGCCCAAAGATTGGACACCTCTCGTACAATATATTTGGTTCATAAAGGTTTTAGACAATAGTTTCTTCCTTTTGTTTTCTTATTCTGATTAAAAATATTGACAAAAATTGTTTATATTCAAGGTGTACAATGTGATGATTTGATATATGGATACATTGTATACTTATTACCAAAGTCACATTAATTAACACATTCATCACCACCCATAGTTACCATCTGTGTGTGCAGGGCAGGGGGAGGAGGACACTTAAAATTTGTTCTCTCATCAAATTTCAAGTAAACAATGCAGTGTTATTAATTATGGTCAGAATGTTATACATTAGATCCCCAGAACTTACTCATCTTAAAACTGAAAGTTGAACTCATAGAAGAAGAAAGTAGAATGATGGTTGCCAGGGTGGCAGGGACTGGGTGGTAGGGGGAATAAGGTGATATACAGCAAATAGTTCTTTTTTATAGAATGAAATCATGGCCAACATAAATAACTGTCTTAGTTCTGTCTAAATACAGTTCTGAGCTGTATTTAGATAATATTTTGATTCTTACTTTATATTTTCAGGTTTTTTTTTTTTCTTAGACCAAGTTTCACTCTTGTTGCCTAGGCTGGAGTACAGTGGCGCAATCTCGACTCCTGTAACGTCTGCCTCCCAGGTTCAAGCTATTCTCCTGTCTCAGCCTTCCTGAGTAGCTGGGATTACAGGCATGCGCCGCCACACCCAGCTAATTTTGTATTTTTAGTAGAGATGGGGTTTCTCCATGTCAGTCAGGCTGGTCTCGAACTCCTAACCTCAGATGATCCGCCTGCCTCAGCCTCCCAAAGTGCTGGGATTATAGGAGTGAGTCATCACGCCCGACCTATTTTCAGGTTTTTAAGTACATTTACGTCTCCTTTTCTTTTTATCTTTTTTGAGTTGCTCTTTTTTGTCTGTCTCTTTAAAATAGTATATACATGAGTTTGGAGTTTTGATTCTCATGAAATATTTGTCTTTTAATAAGGAAATACATTTACCAAAAATATGTAAGACTTCTTGGTTCATAAACTTTCTCTCTCAAAATTTCTATTGCTTCATTATATTGTCACATTTATTATTATAGAGGTAACATTTTTTATTCCTTTGTAGAAAACTATTTTCTTTTTTTCTGTTTGGATGCTTACAGTGGTTCTAAAAGTGTGGTCCCTTGGGGATTGTTAATGGGTACAAAAAAGTAGTTAGAAAGAATGAATAAGACCTAGTATTGCTAGCACAATAGGGTGACAATGGTGAGAAATAATTTAATTGTACATTTTAAAATCATTAAAAGAGTATAACATGATTGTAACACAAAAGACAAATGCTTGAGGTGATGGATACCCCGTTTATTCTGAAATGATTATCATGCATTACCTGTTTGTATCTCATGTAACCCATGAATATATACACCTACTATGTACTCACAAAAATTTGAAATTAAGATAAATTAAAAATTTAAAAATAAAAAAATAGTGTGGTCCCCAAGAGCTTTCAGGGGGTCTATGAGGTTGAAACAATTTTCATAATACTAAGAGGTTATTTTATTTTAAGGTATTGATATTTGCACTGATAGTCCAAAGCAATGGTGCCTTAACAAGAATCAAGACAGTGATATTAAATTATACTATATGTAGTATTATATAAAATAGAATATTATGCATATTCTATTTGACAAACGGAAAATACTCATAAGGCACTTCTGTAGCATACCACAGAAGAATGACTATCTTGAGGAAAATCACATGGGCAATTGTTTGAGTTGCAAGCTAAACTAACCACATTTTTCTGGAAAACCCTTTTTTACCTGAAAGAACAAATAACAGATAAACTATGCTAAATCAAACAATTATTTGTCAGATGTTTTCTTTAAATAAACTAAATGAGCCTGTGACAACAACAAAGGGAACTGATAGTATTTGTGGTCAATGATAAAATTTAAGCTCCCACATGAAAAACAGAATTTTGGAAAACTATTAACCACCATGGTGAGCTTGTAAGCTTTTCAATAGACTTTTCTAATGAAGTTTGCAATGATATTAACAAGTATGATTTAAAAAATTTGTATAACTAAATATGTCAATGTTTGGAAGATCTTCATTATTCAGGGAAACAATGTATTTCCAAATGACCAATGTATGATGTTAAAATATATAGGTAAAGATCTATTTGAAATGGTAAACCAGTGGATTTTACTGCAACTAAGTATGAGAAGTTATTTAACGTTTCAGTTTCCATATTGTAATTAGCCTTTTAGAGCTACCACTTTTCAAGTTTGGGTGTAGTAGTTTTAAAATATTCATAATTATCTGAAAAGCTATTCAAATGTTCTCTTTCCAGCTACACATTTGTGTGATAGATTTTAAATATACTTTAACCAAAAAATATTAAAACAAATTAAATGTAGTAGATATGACTTCCTGTTTCTAAGCCAAACTTTGAAGAGATTTGAAAACTGGAAAAAATTCCAATATTTGTTTTGTTTTGGAATAGTTTTTTCATTATGGTATCCTATCTATGTTAACATGTAATGGGCTTATTATTCAAATGAACACATAAAATATTTTCCTTAAATTGTCAAATTTAATTTCTAATATGATAAATATTGATAAAGATAATCTACACAAACAAAAGTTATTTGGACTCTGTGATGATTAATTTTATCCATCAACTTGATTGGCCCACAGGGTGCCTAGATATTTGATCAGACATTATTCTGGGTGTAAGTGTGTTTTGGGATGAGATTAATATTTAAATAAGTAGCCTGAGTAAAGCAGATTGCCTTTTCTATTGTGAATGGGCCTCATTCTATCAGTTAAGACTGAATAAAACTAAAAATCTGAACTTTCTCCATGTGAGAGAAAATTCACCCTGACTGCTGGGACATTGACTTCTTTTCTGCCTTCAGACTCAAAATGAAACATTGGCTCTTCTTCAGTCACCAGCTCACTGACTCACTCTGCAGACCTTAGGACTTGCCCACCTCCACAATTGTGTGAGCCAATTCCTTATTTTTATGTATCTGTCTATGGTATCTGTATTAGTTCATTTTCATGCTGTTAATAAAGATACCCAAGAATTTATTTTTTTAAAAAAAGAGAGAGTTTAAATGGACTCACAGTTCCATGTGCCTGGGGAGCCCTCACAAGCATGGTGGAAGGCCAAAGGCATGCCTTACATGGCAGCAGACAAAAGAGAATTGAGAATCAAGAAAAAGGGGAAACCCCTTATAAAATCATGAGTTCTTGTGAGACTTACTCACTGTCACAAGAACAGTATGGGGAAAACCACCTCCATGATTCAATTATGTATCCGTATCCATCCATCCATCCATCCGTCCATCCATCCATCCATCCATCCTATTGATTCTTCTCTGGAGAACCCTAAAACAGAATCCTTAGTAACTTTTAAGAGTACAATAGCATTGTGAGACCAAGAAGTTTGAAAACTGTTGTTACAGAGTATGCAACCTTGTATCAAAGTATTACCAGGTATCACCCAAAGTGAGTCTCTTTTTATTTACTTTACCTTACTGAGCCACCTTAATCTATAACTCATTCTTTCTCTCAGGAGTATCTTTGTATGTGTATCATTGATTACTGATTTAGTCTCCTATAGGGACACCAATTATTCACATGTTGTTGACTCTCCATTCTCTGTTCTCCATGTCAATTATCTTTCCTCTTATCAGTTTTTTTTTTTAACTTTTCTGTGTGTTTCAATTCTGTTACACCAATCTTTATTTTATACATCTCTCATTGCAATTATTTCTGTAGCCTTTTTTTCTTAGCATTTTTTCTCTGAATCTCTGTTTCATAGAGGCAATGGGTTCCACTTCTCTATTGCTCATTCCAAATAATTTCTTGGTTGTTTCTTCTGGATTTTACAAGAAAACATTATTTTGCAAAGATACTTTTCTTCTCAGTCTTTTCTTACATTGGAGTTTTATTTCTTTGGCTTGGATTGAATATTATTCTTATTTTAAATGTTTTTCTTTTTTAATCCTTTAGTTGGGAAATTCTTTACAAATTTTTTGTTATTGTTCTGTTGTTTTGTTTTGTGTTCAGAAAGCATTGTTGTTTGGTGAGGTACTTTTGGCTCTGTTACTGCCTCTTTTGTGGTGATTCCTCTTTTTCCCAAATCTACACTTGGAAGGCAGAATAACGAGCACTGAGTTCTAATCCAATTCCCAAATGACTTTAACCTAGTTCAAACTTACTAAAGAAGTAACTTCTCTTTTCCCTACAACCTAATTTTCAGCCACTATAAATCAATATAATATATGATAAATAATTCTTGGCTCACACCTATAATAAATATTTCTCCAATGTCCACCCTACACCCTATACTTGGGGATTACAGCTATGAGAATTAGCCCTGCCATCACCATGATTCCCTACCTGCCTCTTGTCCAGTTCATTTTGTTGGCCTCTATCTCTATAGATATAATAGAATGATTGAGAGCAAAGCTGATGGACAGAGTACTCCGATTGCCCCATAATCCATCATACCTTGAGGTGAATTCTGAGTAATTTGTTTTTAATACACTTCAACCTGCTTTATATTATAGTCAGAAAAGGTTGACCACCAAACAGTGGCATTGAGTTATCTAACAAATTTAGTCCTCAGTATTGATACGAGTCTTTCTCTTTCTTCTATATGTTTAAAAATACTATAATTGGATGTTTGGAGTCAATGTAATGAAGACTAATTGACACTAGTAGTCACTTTGAGATCTCTGGTGATATTAAACCAGTCTCTAAGTTATTATAACTCTGAACCCTATGACATGAGTTCTCCTACTGAGACTACAAATCAAACTTCTTACAGGATGGACTGGGTATCTGATTCTCCCTTTAAGGTCACTAAGACAGTCCCAATGTGGTTGTCGGCCAAGTAGAATAATGTCGAGATTGGATCCAGGGTTTCAGAATCTTAAATAATCTTAAGAAGATGGTACCAGCTATAAAGTATATATAAAGTATAAAAGCTGCAGGAAAAGACTCAAGGGTCAAAGTAGAGAAGGTTACTTAGTTATCAGGCTCTGAAAATAATCAAAGGGACAGATATGACTAATAACTGGCTAATAACACTCCAGGTCATTCATTCAACAACATTTATTCATAAATATTCATTGATACCAGACTATGTTACTAGTGCTCAAGCCAAGAAAATGTAGAACTCAAACAGGAATCCATAAGATGAGTGGGGAGGTCTAGAATTTTGTAAGAAATAGGCTATGATGCCCAACTCTTTTCAGGTGCTGGGTTTTCTGATTTTAAAGAAATAGAATCAAGATAGATATTGAGAAATACTTCTATGGCATTATATAGTCCTTATCTTTCCATTTGATCTCCTTTCATTACCCTCTAGGCCCAGACCAAAGGAGCCATGTTGTCCCTTTGACCAAATTGGAAATCGGACTTATGCTCCAAACGTAAGAAACTCAGCATTAGGCCTAAGAGACCTAAAGGCCTTTGGTCAACTTCCCAAAGATACTAACTGGCCACTTCCCCTTTGTCCCTGAAGTGGGAGGAAACATTCAGACCCATCATATTCCTTTAACAAGCATGCCAGGTTATAAGCCTGTATGCAAGTGATTTCTGGAGAATCCATGTTTCATTTGTGACTGTCTCTTTGTAAAAAATCTCTCACAATTTCTTTACTGGTACAATGAGTAACTCTGGTCTAGTGTTTTCAGAGGCATTCCTAGCTTATTCTCTTAGCTGTTCTGCCACTGATTTTAGACCCTGCTCTCCTTTCAAAGTATTGATTTAGGATATACACAACTTAATGAAAAGAAAGCCAGCAAAGGAATAAAAAGCTTTAAAACACATCATTATGTGAATGGTAATGTATTTGCTGCCTCCACTGCCAACAGAACAAAAAGATGTAGCAGCAGACAAATTTAGGTTAGTCACCAGAGGAAACTAGACATTACCCATCAAAGCATGACAATAACATGGCATAGGTTTCCCAAGGGAGATTGTGTAGCTTCTTTAGTAGGCTTTTGAAAGAAATGGTTGACAATGATATGTCTTGAAACATGTTAATATAATTCTATCCAGAGATAGGAGAAAGTACTTGATAACGTCCCCTGCCCAGCCCTTGCCATTTGATGATTATAAATCATATAACTGTAATAACTCATTCACCTGGAAAAGGGCACTTACCTTTTTTTCTTTCTTCTCTAAGCAACAAAACCATTACCTTTTCTGAACTGAAATCTGCTCACAGGTTGCTTTTTGGTACTGACTTTTCTGTTTGTTCACCAGACTGATGAAAGTGTGTATATCCTATAAGTTCTTATAGTTTTAATGAAATCCCTGAGCTCTTCCTTCAAAAACAATTTTTAACAACAACCAAAAAAGTAGGTTCCAGGAGGATAAAAGGAAGACAAACTGTTCTGTGCTTGTGTTAAAGGCCAGACTGCAAACACTTTCCAAAAATCCTTTTCAGGCTCCTTCCAGGGGATGACCAAGCATCAACCCTACATAAAACAATCAGAGATTCAAGCTATAGTTTTTCCTGCCTCCAAAGTAGACTAACAAGACTTAACTGTACTTTCTAGATACCTCAATTCTATAACTTGTTCCATTTTATTTTGTAGAAAATAGCTGCAATACACAAGGCCTTGGTAATGGTAGAATGTTAATAAGGACTTTTTTTTTTCTCCAGCCCCTTCTACTGAAATATGCCCACATCCCACCACTCATGGGAATTTCATAAGTCTCCTTTAATAACCACTCACCCATAAGCATGTCATGAAGACTTTTTGTGTCATGCTATTTGTATTACTGTCCCCTATTATGAGGCTTACATCCTTTTCTTCTCCTCTTCATCTTTTTTTTTTTTCCTTTTTTAGGCAGAGTCTCATTCTGTCACCCAGCCTGGAGTGCAGTGGTGCAATCAGCAGCCTCGACCTCCTGGGTTCAGGTGATCCTCCCACCTCAGCCTCCCTGCCGTAGCTGGGAGGACAGGCGCATGCCACCTGGCTAATTTTTTGCTTTTTGTAGAGACAGGGTTTTGCCATGTTGCCCAGGCTGGCCTTGAACTTCTGGGCTCAAGCCATCCAACCAATCTTGGCCTCCCAGGGTGCTGGCATTACAGGCATAAGCCCCTATACCTGGCCTCCTACTCACCTTTTAGTTCTCAGCTTAAATGTATCTTTCTCAGGGAAGACTTCCCAGATGTTCCATATTCGGTTAGATACACTTACTACACAACTATATACATCTGTACCCAGGTGCATTTCTCTTGCACATCTCATGGTAAGTATAGATATTTGTACAAGATCTGTTTCTCATTAGACATTAAGTTCATGAAGATGGAAGGCTTTCATCAAGTTCACTACTCTATTTCCAGCATCTAACATAGTGTTCAACAAATGCTTTAAATTATGTAATTCATTCATTAATAAATTTTGAATATCCAGTGCTACTACTGATACTTAAGAAAGTTAATAATATTTTTACTACAACAGATTCAAGTTTTCAGTCTGAATATTTCATTTCACAGTATTTATTTAAATTCCTTCTGCACTGATTATTTTCTCTTTTTAAGGATAGTTTCTGGGTTTTTTGTTTTGTTTTTTTCCATCCTCCTACTACCTGACCCCCTAGCCCTTTTATCTTGGAAAGAAGCAAATTTCTTACAGACATTTTCTTCCTACAGGTATTGTGGTCTCTCCAGAACCATACTTAGCAACAGGTATAAATACATAGTGGTAATTTGTGCAAGTAGGCAAGGCTAACCTTCCTTGAAACTATGGTCTCATTTCCAGAATTTTGAGGAAACCCTGCCTTCATCCCCACATCTTTCTGATGATAATTCCATTAACAAGTGTGGTGTTGAATTTCACAATCAGAAATGTGGTTTTAAATATAAATCCTAGCAAGATAAATTGTAATTTTATTTAAATCTCATTTACGGTCTCAATGACTTTTCATCTGCTTTTCTGCAAAAATGTCTGAAGGTTGGCAATGACGCCCTGGGCAGGCAGAGCCAAGGCAGATGGTGGAGGAATAGCAGTGCCCCTGCATCACAATTTTGCTGACAGTTGGACTAACTATTCAAGTGCGACTCTCAGAGACTTTGTTCAACACCTTGCTGTAGTGCAATAACATGAGAGAAGCTGCCATGCAAAAAGTGCTGGTACTTTCTATATAGGGCCTATTAGTGGAAACTGCCTTGGGGCAGATCTTTGTTTTCAGAAGACTTATTAAAACAGCCTCCTTAGTTAGGAAATATTAATACATAGACTTATAGAATAGTATGAGAGATCTTTTGGTGGCTTCCTAAAGGCTGCCCCACCCATACCCCACAGGAAACTAAACTCAGACATCTCTGGGGTGAGCAAATTTACAAACCAAGGAGGCCAAGGAGTTTCCTGGAAGGAAAAGGAATGGAGAGCTGACCTTTCCCTCTGGGAAAGTAAGGACATTATAACTGTTAATGACTTGAACTGTTATCAACTCAGGTCTGAAAAAAAAAAACACTTTTTTTAAGGAAAAGAAAAAAGAAGGATACCAAGAGCTGCCACTGAGGAACTTATCTTAAGGGAAGGGAGAGTACCAATATGAAGAGGTGATCCCAATGGAAACTGTGCCCTTACCATTGAAAGCCTGCATAAAGATTCGCAAACACTGGAGCCTAGGCCTACAGTGACATGGGACAAATACATCTGAGCTTAACAGTCGAGAGAAAGATCTCTTTTTTCTCTTTCAGTGTTCCTAGACGCCTCCTTTATACCAAAGGACAGAGACAGTATCATTCTGTGCAAGCTCTTTTGTTTACAATGAAATGAACTGTGGTAGCCACAAAAACAACATGATCAAACCCTGGGTTCTCACCCATGGCCTGATCAGATTCCCCAGTTCTCCCTATTTCTATAAAGAGTTGGAGCCTAAACCTATGTTCCGTGGATTGAGTAAGCCCATGGAGAACTAAGGTTTCTGGGGTAAAAAGGGTCCTAAGAGAGAGATTAGATTTTCTGCTAATCTAGGCATAGATATGGATAAAGAAAATGTGGCACATATACACCACAGAATACTATGCAGCCATAAAAAAAGGATGAAATCATGTCCTTTGCAGGGACAGGGATGAAGCTGGAAACCATCATTCTCAGCAAATTGACACAGGAACAAAAAACCACACACTGCATGTTCTCACTCATAAGTGGGAGTTGAACACTGAGAACACATGGACACAGGGAGGGGAACATCACACACCTGGGCCTGTCAGGGGTTGGGGGGCTAGGGAAGGGATAGCATTAGGAGAAATACTTAATGTAGATGATGGGTTGATAGATGCAGCAAACCACCATGGTACATGTATACCTATGCAACAAACCTGCACGTTCTGCGCAGGTATCCCAGAACTTAAAGTATAATAATACTTTTAAAAATGCACTGCAAAAAAACACATTTCAAAAAAAAAAGAAAATGTAAATAAAAATAATTTTAAAATATATAGTCATGTGCCATGTAAAAACATTTTAATCAACAATAGAGCACATATACTGACAGTAGTTGCATAAGATGATAATGCATATTTTTACTGTACCTTTTCCATGTTGAGATGTGTTTAGATATGCAAATGCTTACCACTGTGTTACAACTGCCTACAGTATTCGCTACAGTAACATGCTGTACAGATTTGTAACCCAGGAGTGACAGACTATTCCATACAGCCTAGGTGTGTAATAGGCTACACTATCATCTAGATTTGTGTGTGCATACTCTGTGATGCTTGCAGACAATGACAAAAAAGTCCCACATTTCTCAGAATGTATCCTTAAGTGATATATGACGGTGTATGTAACCTCAAATCTAATGTGGACTAGTGAACTGGATTATGCAGAAAAAAATTAACATAGCAAGCCTGAGACTGCTACCCTCAGAAAGTCATGCTTGCAAGCTAAGCCCCTGGCTGGCATCTAGGGACTTCAATTTCAGGAATGTTTCCACGACCCTAACTGACAAAAGTGGTTCATTGTGCCTAAACTGCAAATAGTATGGCTTATGCTGAACACTTGCTTCCCTTCTGCAAGTCTCAAGCTTTAGCATATGCTAAGTAGAGAGCAGATATGTGACCAGTCCCCAATAAAAATCCTGGGTACTGAGTTCCTAATGAACATCCCTTGGGAGACAACATTTCACATGTGTCATCATAACTTGTTTCTGGAAGAATTAAGTGTATCCTGAGTGACTCTACTGGGAAGGAACTTCTGGAAACTTGCTCCTGGTTTCCTCTGGACTTTGCCCATACACCTATTCCGTCTATTGATTTTGCTTTGGATCCCTTCATAGTCATAAATCATGGCCATGAGTATGACTACATGCTGAGTCCTGAGAGTCCTCCTAGGTAGTTACCAAATCCAAGGGTGTGGTCTGGAGGACCCCAACACACAAGAAGAGCACACAAATAATACCAACCAAATTTCTTTCAGTCATATGGGATGCCACTTTTTCAACTTGATTCTGGAATTTTAGCTGGATATTTCCATTAACATCATTTTTAAAAAGATTTCCTCATGTTTATGCAGTTATTATTGTCTTCTTTTATACAAAGAAACTGTTCTTTTTTCTTACATATATACAGAGTTATGTTAATTTTTTATCATGTTAAAGCTTTCTTTTTCAACATGAAGTAATCTGAACTGCAGGGATTTTAGAAGAAATCTAGTACTACCCACTCATTTCATGAAGAACCTGAGGCCACAGTAGAAGAAATTTTTAGGCTTCAACTGGCTTTAGAAATGAGCCCTCGGGATATGTAGGGATTTGTAAACCATTTAAACTCTAAACATAAGGTTACCATATTATAGTATTTTTAGTTGTTATATTAAAGCAAGAAAATAGTTGACATACAGTATATTTTATAGCAGGAAATTTTGCTTTTGCTCTGAAATTGACCCAATTGTGTTAGGAATTCAAGAACATCTGTTGATATGTGACATCATCAGTCTAAAAGCTTCTATAAATAATTAAATCGACTCCAAAATAAAATCTCACCCAAAGTAGCCCAACTTCTTTCACTAAATACACTTTTTTTTTCACTCTTACACTAAATTAAGTGATTATAACAATTAAAGACTGACTCTGTGTACTTTAATCATATTACAGTTTTACCAGTCTCCTCTTCCTTTCATTGGTCTCCAAACTACAGGAAGGCAAGTCTTCCAGAGTCAGTAACAAGTGGGGCTAAAAATTACCCATTGTTCCTATATCTTCTCTTTGGTGAATTGTCATGACTCTTATTGATATTGGAATTGAATTTTAAATTATTTTAAGGGAAGGGAAAGAATGTTGATCCAGTGAAAATTCATTTTGTATCCAATCGTTTGAACAATTATAGTTTCACAGTGATCTTTCCTTCCTCTGGTTTTGGACAAGATTTACGAAAAACACAATGCTATATTTCACCAATTCGAAGACTGAAACGTGTTTTTATCAAGTTTTAACATCTCTCAAATGAGGATCCATTTTACAATCAATGACATGTCATAGGTTTAATTGGCAGCATTTTTTTTCTTATAGCATATTTAAAAAATCGCATCTTTTATACTTGATCATAAGATGAAATATGGTGGATATGTTTAAAGCACCTGTGAATTCAAATAAAATATGCTGCTGGATATCTTCCTGTCACCCTTCCAGCTTCACTTCCCCCTTCTCCATCTTGCTAGTAGCCCTGGGAAGCTGACTTATGGTGGATGGCATCAACCTGGTTCCCTTGCCCTACTGCTTTTGGTTGGATTTGGCAATTGGGACTCACTGGTAGGAGAGGAGGAGGGCAGGCAGAGGATGACAGAGATATATATTCCTATTCCTCACCCATTTTCTTCTGCAGGGTCATGGAGGTTAGCCACATCTCCCTATTGAATGCCCAGGCTTGTTGTCAGTCCAGCCATCCCTCTCCAGGTATTAACTTCGCTCTCCTTGCCTTTTGAGATCTAAGGTTAGTGCCCTACTCCAGGTATTATTAGCTTAGAGGCACTGCACTGTCTCTTGTTGCTTTTCTAAACAATGTCTGCATATTTATAAATAAGCCCTTTATTAATCTCTTCTCAAATTTCCAATTTGAATATGCCATCTGTTTCCACCAGGGCCTTAACTAATATAAAAGTGCTTTAATCCTTGCTTCTCATGGACCAGCAGCATCTACATCAGCTGAGAGCTTGTTAGAAATGTAGACTCTTGGGCCCCTCCTAGACCTACTGAGACAGAATCTGCATCTTAATAGGTTTCCCAAAGGACTGGAGTGTACATTAAAGTTTGAAAAGCACTGGTGTAACACATCAGTAGATATAATAAAATCTACCATCAGAATGTTAATGGCTTATTAAGAGATTATTATCTGGTCCCCATTGTCCACTGGGGGATGCTTCTCCCGCCCTTCTTTCATTATTTCAACCAAAAAGATTTAAAAAATCTAAAATGAAAATGTTCTTATTTGGCAAACTTGAAGAATCATGTGTAAAGAGTTGTTGATTCTCATCTTCAAAATAATTTTATTTTAAAATCAGTGTATATTTGGAAGAAACAGCAGAGGAAAACCATGCTTTCAGATAAAGTTTTGAATAACTAGGTCCACCTACGCCAAACACCATTAAGAAAAAGAAAAAAAGTAGAGCTAACTGGACAAAAATCTTTGTCATATTGCATATAATTATTGGTAATTGAAGCCTCATTTGTTAGCACTAAGCTATTCATATTGATTTTTCTATCTCTGCAAACTGGAAGTTTGGGACACAGAATGAAGAAATAATTGTAAACAAGATCTCTCTGCCTTGTTTGACAAAAAGAACATTTTGTCAAAGTAACTAGATGTACCATATGACCCAGCCATCCCACTACTGGGTATATACCCAAAGGATTATAAATCTATTCTACTACAAAACACATGTACACGTATGTTTATTGCGGCACTATTCACAATAGCAAAGACTTGATCAACCCGAAATGTCCATCTGTGACAGGACTGGATTAAAGAAAATGTGGACTATACACCATGGAAATACTATCAGCCATAAAAAAGGATGAGTTTGCGTCCTTTGTAGGGACATGATGCAGCTGGAAACCATCATTCTTAGAAACATCCCACAAGAAACAGAAAACCAAACACCGGCATGTTCCACTCATAGGTGGGAACTGAACAGATGAGATCACTCTGGACTCGGGAAGGGGAACATCACGCACGGGCATATCATGGGAGGGGGAGGGGGGAGGAGGGAGGGGCTTGCATGGGGAGTATACAAGATATAAATGATGAATTGATGGGTGCTGACGAGTTGATGGGTGCAGCACACCAACATGGCATAAGTATACATATGTAACAAACCTGCACGTTATGCACATGTACCCTAGAACTTAAAGTATAATAAAAAAAAAAAAAAAACAAACAAAGTAAGAACACAATCCTTGATAATTTTCGACACTTGTCTGGCTGCAGAAAGCAAGGCCGAATCTGCAGGAGGCTTTAAAACCCTGTGAATTTGCTGGTCTGTTTAAAACACTACACACATTATTCAAAGGAAAAATCAGACGTGCTATGTATGCAGATAGCCTTAAAGCCTTCCTTCCAGGTTAAAGAAATGTATAGGAATGCAGTTTAAGTTATTCATCCTCTTTACCATATAAGATTACCTCACTTTGCACCAGGTGTTCTTGAAAATAATCTGAAACTTCCCCATGTTAAAGGAAAAATGTTTGATTTATAGCTTAGGTTTAAGCCTATAATGAGGCATTCCATTCTGAGTGATCTCATATACTCAAAGCAATAATAACCCCAGGGTGTCAGTGTACGGGAAACCCTGCCTAGATGGACACTCTGCAGAGTCTGTGTCACCCCTTTTTCTCCCTGCTCAGATTTGCTGGGGAGTGTGGTTCCTGGGGCCCTGAGAGGGGGCTTGTCTGAAGGTGAATCACCTAATTTTTAGTGTGTCCATCTTGAACAGCCCCCCTGACTTCTACCCTCACCAGCCATCCCCCACCTCCTCTGCCCCACAACTGTCTTTCTTTTATCTAGTTGGTAGAGCGCAAGAAAACAACGTTCGGTCTCCCATCTCTGAATGTCAGCCTAACAATCATGTGGTAAGAGGCACACGGTTAGGGCTGGAAAAACACAAGACACAAGTGAAGCAAGTAATTCTGAGTTCAGCTTGTGGCTCTATTACATTAGCTATTTGGCTAATGTGACATGACTTGCAGCCACCCTCCCATGAGCTCCATTCTCAGAGTTTTGGAGCATAGAACCCTCTTTTGCAATGGAGTATCTCCATGTCTTTTAGATGATCTTTGGCCAAGTCATCTGGGGCTCTCCTCCAGGACTGGTCAAGAAATCACTTCAGCTCTTCCAAATCCCATAGTTCTAGGGAGCCAGGCAGCATGGCATGGTGATGAAGAACAGACTCTATCCCCGCACTCCCTGGAGCCAAATCCTGGCCACACCATTTACCAGCTGTGAAAAGTGACTTCAATTCTCTGTACCTCCACTTCCTCAATGGAAACAGAATTATTACTATTCATAGGATTGTTTGAGGATTAAATGATTAATATGTAAAAAGCACATAAAATAGTGTTTGGCAAATAAAAGAGAGCTATTTATATTTGTTATGATGATAATTATTATGTTCATTAAAAGTAGATTGCCAGATAAATATCTTGACACGCTGAAATTTAGTTTCACTAGTTTTTAACTGAAATGTCCACTGTTTAAAAGTTTGGTTAATATTTCTATAATTACTATATATTGGTTATAAATATTTGTAAAATATAGCATTATTAACATTTTGGTATATTTGCTTTCAAGTCATTTTTTTCTCTGAACATGTTGTGAAATGCATATATATGTGTATCCATTATATTAAACAGCATATATATACTCTTGCCTTTTGCCTATTTTCAATCATTCTTCATAAACTATAATGCTTTGATGAATGGTCTTCTACATAAATTTTTATGCACTGACTTCCTCTTTCAATCAAGATGGAGTAACTGCATTCAGATTTACATTCCCACATAAAACAACTAAAGCAATCAGAAAAAAAATATAAAACAATAGTTTCAGCCATTGAACAACAGACCGCTTGGGATAGCAATCCCTGAGAGAGGGGAAACAAATGAGGTGAGCCCTATGATTGCCCCCACTTTTTGCCTGGAAAGTGATTTCAGGCCACATCTTAGGAAGAGAGAATCCAGATGGTAGCCAGTGGTTTTCCTGGTTTGAAGAGACAGGCTTGGGAGTTCTGAGAGGCTGAGGTTGATTGAGTCTGCATGGTAGTGTTAGAGAAGAGAGAGCTGAACAGAAAGAGTGGTCCAAAGATCTGCACAGGAACCCCCATTCTCACTCCCAAATAGCACGTTTGTGTGAGGAAACGATCTGAGGTCAAGGAAAGAACCACTGCAAAGGGGACAGATGAAATAATTCACACAGCTCACACAGGGCCAGGAAAAGTCTATGTTCCCTCTACCATGTGGGAAAACCTTATGACATCTAGGGTCTCAGGAAGAGTGCTCATAAGGTAATCACCTCAGCTGTGGAGCTAAACTAGCCCTATGCTAAAGACTGCTGTGGTCCCAGGTAGTAAAGCCTAAAGCAAGATGTGAAAGGACAAACTGTTTCCAAGGAACTCCATGACATTACTGCTAATATTTTCTTATAAATCAAATAAGGAAAATACCCAAGAAGAATGCAGTACACCTTCCCAAATTCCACATTAAACCCAAGGAGAAATATTTGGGAGAAGCCCATCTTGTCATGGAGGAGGGGATATTCTGGCCCAATAATGTTAATTCATTCACTTATTCATTCATTCATAAATACAATGAGCACCTACCATGTACTATGAATCCCCATGCATTTTAGCACCAACCAGTGGGGTCACGCCCTTCTCCACATTCCATTCAGAGAGCTAGTGCTCCGTCACTGTTTGAGGAACCAGGATATGGCCCAATTCCAAAACACCCTCTGACCAGCCTCTCTGTAAGATGCTGTAGGGACAAAAGAAACTTTCCTTCTACCCCTGAAAGTTTGAGAATTTGATTCTATAAAACAAACTGACAAAAGACAGATTGACAGGGGAAAAGACATACAAATTTATTAAAATGCAAGTGCACAGGAGTCACACAAAGTATGAAACTCAAAGAAAGGCCAGAAGGTTGAAACTTAAATACCCCTTTCACAGAGGAGAGGAAAATGGGGTTGTGGGAAATTTTAGAGGAAGAATCAATTAATTTTAGGGGAAATTAATGGGCCCACAGAACATACAATGGCCTGGGACAAAGTTCCTCTGGGCTCTGGGGAAAGTGGCAGCAAGTTATGGGAAGGTGAGGGGCAGAATTGCACTGCAAACAAAAGTTATCTCATCGTGCAGATAAAGCGTCTCAGGTAATATCCCTCAGGAGAACAGATGAAACTCTGCCCAGATGGGTAAAGGGAGAACTTTAATTTCTTCTTTGGTGATTAATCTTCCCTGGTTAATGGAGATTTCAGGCAGGAGATTGAAGGCAATTGTGTTTCTTTTGGAAGAACTACCCTCAGTCAGATATGGAAATGTCAGAAAGAATTCTTCCCTGTGCTTGCGGGGAGTAACAAGTGAAAGTTAGAGAGACCCCGAATCTGAGAAAGTTTCCAAGGCACCTCCAATGTCCTTTAATTCAAAGTACCCAGCAAGCCAAAGCATCACACTTTGGGGTATTCTTTTCTGAGCCCCAACAATGTCTGTACAATGAACAGAAAGAAGAGAATCCAATGATCATGTCAAACTTGATTTCTTAAGATATGATCAAATTGTACTTCCTTTGAAGGCTTGGTTTGTGCTAAGCCAATGAAAGGATCTGCTGGTGAAGAACACCCTGTTATGAAACTCACTGATACTCTGTGTCCAAGGCAGAACACATTGAGAGCTCTGCTTTTCTCCTGTTCCTGGATCATACACTCAATAAATGGACTATCTATAGTGTGTTGAATTTCTCCCATCTTCTTCACTCCAAAATTGGCTATTAAATGGTTTCAATTTGAGACAATTTTAAGCAATGATTGCATCAAACTAGAATCTAATTGGGGCAAAGTAATTTTTGGCAAAATCCCAAGGCAAGAGATTTTTTTATCTGAGAAAATTATATACTGAGGTTGCCAACTCAGAATGGAAATCTTAAGCAGCATTAAACACAATTCTGCCATTGTCCATTTCTATGAACTGTATTTGGTGAGAAGCCACATAGGACAGGGCAGAAGTTACTGGGAATTATTCTGAAGTTGTCTCAAGACCAAAAAGTAAGATATGTGCCATTTGAAGGAAACTTAATTGACTCTAGTCCATTTTCCTAATTCAGGAGCCCAGCATGCACCATGACTCTGTGCAAACAGCTCTCATACCACAATGCCATTCTCATAGCTCTAAATGTATCCAGACATTTGACACTTTACTTATTCAACAGCTTTTGCTGTCTGCTTCAGTCCTTATGGATCTATATCTTCTCTGAATGCCTGCAGATCTTAGAACCCTTAAGCACTTTATGAGGTGTGGTTTCAAAGACAGCATTCATTGTTCTCTGAGCGTACTGATAGAGGGTGTCCAGAAAACAAGACCAGGTCCTATGTTTCTCTTGAATTCATCATGTCATCCATCAGAGCAATGGATTCAGTTCAGAGGCTAGCTTCCCTCTTCATAGTTCTCCAGTGGGCTTTCATAGCATCCTGTGCTTAATTCTTTCTCAGCACCTACTACACTGTGTTGTGATCTTTTCAATGTTTCTCTCTTTCAATTACTAAATGAGAGTTCCCTTAGGCCTGAGATCATGTCTAGGATGTATTAATATTCCCAGAACATACTGCAAAGTAAAAATTCAATGCATACTTATGGAATGTGTATAAATGAGAGAATGGATGCATAAAGAAATGAATTCTAGAAGTTCAGTAACTACTTATTGATCAGTTCATTGACTGAGGCAAGAGAGCAGAAGAAGAGTTGTTTCTGTGCTTAATGAAAGTTGAAGATAATAGGTAACTTAGATAATCCAGTTGTAATAAAAGAGAGAAATGAAAAACAAAAGCAGCTACAGTCAGGTTATGCCCTGTTAATAACCAAGCATAACATCAGTCTTGCAAGCATACTAGTTTTCATCTTTTGAACAACTGTCTACTCACCCCTCGGGAAATGTACCTCTACTACTTTGGAAGGAAATCCAGTCTCTCATCTTCATTTCTTCTGGCAGGGTTAGACTAGAAATGTATTTTGGCAGTGACTGAGAGCCCCACCTACCATGCCATCATCATGCCCAGCTAAAGATAGTATCTCCTTCCCTTGTAAGCAGGTGTGGTCAGACAACTAGGTTCTGGCCAGTGGGGTATTAGCAGAAGGAAGGTATATTACTTCTGGAAAAATTCCTCAAAATAAAGAAGTATGTTCTTTTCTTCCTTTCTTTCCTGTCCCAGAAGTTGCAATGTGGAGGAGGACAGAGCAACAGCATGGAAGGAGACTACATCTCCGATATCAGGCGACATACTAGCCTCTTACATGAAATAGATAATTCTGTCATTTTTTTCATTTCATGGTCTGTTGTAACAGCAGCCTAGCTATGTCTTTACTAAGACAACAAGAAACCAGCTACCACCTTTGTATGTAATAAACCTGCTAAGAGAATACTGGAGAAAAGATGAGGAAGAAAATTCACCTTTTAAAAATGTTTAATGTAAATGCTTTTAAAAGTGCCTTATAGACAACAGGCAGTACGCTAAATGACAATCTGACAAAGTACTTATGTTTGTCACTTTAGAAATGAGGAAACTGAAACTCAGAGAAGTCAACTAGCTTGTACAAGGTTGTATACCTAGTAAATGGTGCCAAGTCTGTTTGATTCCAAGGTCCGTACTATTTCCCCTTTACAATAGCAATAATAGTAATTGCTAACATTTACTAAGTGCTTATTATGTGTCAAAACCTATGCTGAGCATTATGCATGAAGTACCTCATTTAATTCTCCCGAAAGTCTTTGAAATCAGTATACTATTGCACTAATTTTACAAATGAAGAAAGAGGGCATCAGAGTTGTTATTAATATTATAAATAACTCCCAAGGCTAGTAAAAGGCAGTGTCATAGTTTAATCAGAGTCTGACTGACTCTAGGGCTCAAGTTTTACCACCTTCAGCTTAACTATGAGCACATCTTTATATTAAATTATTATTTCATTATAGAAGGAATGTCTAGGGCCTAATTTTTGCCTTAGGATAAAGAGTAAGTCAACCTTCTGAACCTGAGTTTAATATGCATATGGTGGCTCATAGGCAGCTTACCTACTCCTGCGTAGAGCTGGTGAGAATCAAAGGAAAAAAGAAACTTTCTCTTTAATTATTTATTGCACAAGAACTACACAATAAGTCCCAACTGCCACTACCAGTAGGTACCTTGCTGTTAATTTACCAACGCAGATCAGTCAGTCATTGTATAGAAGTTGAAAGAAATTCATTATACATTTTTGAACAATTTAAGTTTAATTCTGCTGAAATTCTATCAAGAAACTAGAAACATTATGAAAGATGAATAAAAAATACATAAATGAATAAAGTTTCCAGGGGCCCCTTGACTGACTCTTGAGAGATAACCAGTAAGTTTTGTTGGACATTGTGGATTCACTTCTTGTATTTAAAAAAAACTATTTATGCTGTTTTAAGTTTTTTTTTTTGTTTTGTTTTTTGTTTTTTTTTTTGTTTTGTTTTTTTTTTTTTTTAATTTCACAGCATAT
>NW_016809668.1:2382875-2387951 GCF_001698545.2 Rhinopithecus bieti
TTTTTGTTTTTTGTTTTTTTTTTTGTTTTGTTTTTTTTTTTTTTTTTAATTTCACAGCATATGTTTTACTAACGAAACCTTAGGTATTTATATCAACAATTCAACCTGGTATTTATTTCTGAAAAGTCAGTTAAAAGTAAAAAAGAGGAAAAGAAGCATATGAAAATGAAAATCATTTTCAAAGGTGACCTACAGAACTCTAATAACACAATCTGATAAAGACATTAGAAGACCAAAAATGATAAGCCCATGAACACAGATGATGTGGTAAACAAGTATAGGGTAGTCTTGCCTCCTTGTGTTCATGCCCTGATATCACCTTCTCTCCTCCCTTGAGTGCAGATGGGTACTGTGACTTGCTTCTAACCAATAAAATATGTCGAAGGTGGTGAGATGTCACTCTCATGATTTCGTCACATTATTTAAGACAGTCTTGCTAGGAGACTCACTCCAGAGATACTTCTTGGCTGGCTTTGAAGAAGTGGCCATGTTGGGAGGTCCATGTGGCAAACAAGTGAGAGTGGTCTTAAAGAACTGAACACAGCCTTCAGACAACAGCCAGCAAGAAGCCAAGGCCCTCAATTGTACAACTGTAAGAGAATGAATTATACTAATAACCTAACCAAGCTTGGAAGCAGATCCTGCCTAGCTTAGCCTTCCAATGAGAATATAGCATGGCCAACACCTGGGTTGTAGCCTTGTGAGACTCTAAGCCTAGGATCCAATTAGACTATGGCCAACTCTTGACTCACAGAAACTGTAAGGTAGCACATGTTGCTTTAAATCACTACTATTTTTGTAATTTGTTATGCAGATTATAAAATTCGTGTAAAAATATTATCAACAAAATTTAGCAAATCAAATCCATCAATATATAAAATAGGAATTCCAAAAGTACAAAGTTGGTTCAACATTCAAAAATCCGTGAGTTGTTTTCCACATTGGTAGAAAAAAAGGAGGTAAAGTCATAATCATCTCAATACCTGCAGGAAAAAAAAAAAAAAAAAAAAAAAAAAAAAAAAAAAAAAAAAAAATTTAACACTTCCATGGTAAACACTCTTAGCAAACCCGGAAAAGAAGAGAACTTTCTCAATCAGATAAAGAGCAACTATAAAAAGCCTACAGCTAATATTCTAATGAATAGTGTAAGGCTGAATGCTTTCCCCAAAGATGGGAAACACAAGAATGCCTGAGCTCATCTTTTCTGTTCAACATTGTACTGGAGCTCCTATACAGTGCAATAAGGAAATCAAAGAAGTAATAGTCCTAAAGATTAGAAAGGAAGAAGTAAAACTGTGTTTATGCAGAGACAACACAATTGTTTACACAGAAAATCCTAAGGGATTGTATTAGCTTTATATTGCTGCTGTGACAATTATGACCAACTTGGAGGATCAGAACAACACAAATTTATTGCCTTCCAGTTTTGTAGGTTAGAAGTGTGACATGAGTCTCACTGGGCTGAGATTAAGAGCGTTGGCAGGGCTGTGTTTCAATCTGTTCCCTTGACTACTCCAGCTTATAGAAACCACCCACGTCTTCCTTCATTTGTTACCCTCTTGATTTTTTAACACCAGCAACATTGTATCTATGTGATCATTCTTCACACACAAATATTTTTTCTCAATCTGTGGCTTGCCTTTTAGTTTTCTACTGTTTTGAAAAATAGAACTAAATTTTGATTGGGTAAATGTATCAGATTTTTATTTTATGGTTAGAAATTTCCTATGCCCTATTAAGAAGCTTTGCCTCTATTCACGATAGCAAAGACATGGAATCAAGCAAGATGCCCATAAATGGTGGACTGGATAAAGAAAATGTGGTACCTGTACACCATGGCATACTACATAGCCATAAAAAGAATGAGATCACGTCCTTTGCAGCAACCTGGATGGAGCTGGAGGCCATTATCCTAAATGAATTAATGCAGAAACAGAAAACCAAATACCACTTGTTCTCATAAGTGAGAGCTAAACATTGAGTACACATGGACACAAAGAAGGGAACAATAGACATTAGGGCCTACTTGAAGGTGGAGGTTGGGAGGAGGGTGAAGACTGAAAAACTATCTATTGAGTACTGTGCTGATTACCTGGGTGATAGAAGTATCTGTATACCAAACCCCATGTAACATTTACCCATGTAACAAATCTGGATATGTACCCTCTGAATCTAAAATAAAAGTTGGGGGAAAAAAATAAGGAAAAGAAGAAGCTTTGCCCAACCCAAGGTTACATGGCTTCTGGGGATTTTATAGACATATGATCATTTTCTGATTTATTTCAAATTAATGTTTCGTATGGTGACAGGGATCAAGGTTAGTTATCCAATTGACCCAGATCCATTTATGAAAAAAAATCCTTTTTCATTGAATTTCCTTGGCATCTTTATTGCAAATCAATTGATTGTATATATATATATATAGGCCTATTTGCAAACTCTACTCTATTTCCTTCATGTATTTGCCTATTCTTTAACCAAAATACATTGCTTTAATTACTGAAGCTTTATAAGTCTTGAAATTAGGTAGTATGGCTCCTCCCCAACTTTGTCGTTCTTTCTCAGTCTTTTTTCAAAATTGTTTCAGGCATACTAGATCCTTTGCATTTAGAATCACCTTCCTAATTTCTATAGAAAAGCCTATTGGAACTTCAACTGAAATTGCATTGCATTTATAGGTCAATTTGGAAATAAATGGCATGTTAGCAATATGAAGTCTTCCAATCCATGAACATTGTATAGCTGTCATTTACCTAGGCCTTCTTTATTTTTCTCCAGGAATATAATGTGGTTTTCAGTGTAACGATCTGGTAAGTTTTTTGGTAGATTTATTTGACGCTATTATAAATGAAATTTTTGAAAATATCACCTTGCAAATATTTGTCCAGGGATTGGAAAACTTTTCTTAAAGGTCAAAAAGCTTAGGTGCAGATCATGTGCATAATGTTACTTAACAAAGAAATTAAATTTATATTTGATTTCCATCTGTCAATAAAATTTGGCTAAGCATCTACTATATGCAAAGCTGTAGTTACCCAGGAATACAAACTTGATCACATGTAAATGCTCTAGAGGATTTTTGAAGAAACGTGTTATAAGTGCTTATCAGGAATGTCCATTTTTTCCAGCAAATTTATAACTCAGTGGTTCTCAATCCTCGTTGCACATTAGAAAGACCTGCAGTGTTTTAAGAAAACACTGATATCCAGACCCTACTCACAGCCACTCCTAAGAAAAAATTTAAAACTTCTCTCTAAAAAGGTTATTCCGAAATATTATTGTCCTCAACACATACATCTTGGACATGGTGCTGTTATTTTTCCTTCTTAAAAAAAACCCAGATCCCTTTTAACTATATTACTTTCATCTTTATACATTTAGAGCTTGACACATAGAATGTATTATACATAACTTCAAAGAATGAATGGAAGATTGCTTGCTAACAAAAAACAATAGGAAAAGAGAAATCTGCTAATGCAGCATTTCAAGGCATCTCCTGGGAATGTGTTCATTGGACTGAGGGCATTTTGCTGAGATGAGCTGGGGGCACCAAAGGTTCCAAGCAAGACTGGATACATAATTTGCTGGGTTAAGTACAAAATGAAAATAAGGGTCTCTTGTTCACAAGTTATAAGAATTTCAAGACAGTGATAGTAGGGCATTTAACCAAGCATGGAACCATTCTAGGCATAAGGTCCTGTGCAAATGCACTGACTACTTGTCTATTAAGCCCGCCCTTGTTCTGAGGACCAGAGTGCTCCCTATACATCCGATAGTTCTGCACACTTGCTGACAATCAGGCATACAAGGGAAAGCAGTTGATTGCATTTCTATCCCAATATCATGAATTTGTGTTGTTTGTTCATTTAAAACTTTACTTTTTAGGCTGGGCACAGTGGCTCACGCCTGTAATCCCAGCACTTTCGGAGGCCGAGGTGGGCAGATCACTTGAGATCAGGAGTTCGAGACCAGCCTGGCCAACATGGTGAAACCCTGTCTCTACTAAAAATGTAAAAAATTAGCTGGGCATGGTGGTGGGTACCTGTAATCCCAGCTACTTAGGAAGTTGAGGCAGGAGAACTGCTTGAACCCAGGAAGCACAGATTGCAGTGAGTTGAGATTGCGCCACTGCACTCCAGCCTGGGCAACAGAGAGAGACTCTGTCTCGAAAAAACAAACAAACAGTAAACAGCAACAAAAAAACTCTACTTCGTAATTTTTGACTTATGTCCTCTTTTGATGCCTAGAGAAATTATTTGAAATTAAATCATCCTATCTTCTTGCCCTTGTTTTGGATAAGCACATATATTTTTAGTGTTGCAAGTTTTCTTTTTTGACCAATTTCCATAAAATTTGAAAATCTGAAATTAGGACTTAAATCTCAGTTCCATTTTTACTGACAGCCAGTCAATAAATGTCATTCCTGGAGATTTCAGCTCTTGTCTTAATGACCAGCAACATCTACTGATCACCCACTAGATGCTTTGTTTTTGACTCATTCTATTCAGGTTGCTATAACTAGACTAGGAGGCTTCTAATAGACTAGATGGCTTATAAATAACAGGAATTTATTTTTCACAGCTCTAGAGGCTAGGAAGTTCAAGATCAAGGCAGATTCAGTATCTAGTAAAGACCTCCTGTCTGGTCATAGATGGTACCTTCTAGCTGTGTCCTCACATAATGGAAACCACAAGCTAGCTCTGTGGAGTCTCTTTTATAAGGCAAAATTCCAATTATGAAGGCTCTACCTTCATGATATAATTACCTCCCAAAGGCCCCCTTGCCTAATAACCTTGAAGGTTAGGATTTCAACATATAATTTTCGGAGGGCATCAACATTCAGATCATAATTGATTAACTTTTCTCCTCACAACAAAATTATGAAGGAAGAAATATTTTCTCTACTTTTCAGATAACAAAGCTAAGATTCAGAAAGTTTAAATAACTTGTCCAAGTAGGAGGAACAGCACAGTAATCAAGATTATAAACTCAAAATCAGGCAGATCTACCTTCAAATCTTATATTTGTACTTATATGCATGAGACTTTGAAAAAATACTGAACTCTTACAAATTAT
>NW_016809668.1:2388466-2424018 GCF_001698545.2 Rhinopithecus bieti
TTTTTTTTTGAGACGGAGTCTCGCTCTGTCGCCCAGGCTGGAAAAAATAATGTCTGCCTCATAGGACTGTCATGTGGACTGAGCTAATACAAGCAAAGTGTCTAAAAAAAAAAGATAAACAATAAACAGTGGTAATTATTATCAACGTCACACATCTAGTAAGTAACAATGCTTGAATTATTTCTCCTTCTCCAAAAATGGCATTGGTAAATTTTCCACTCTCTTGTTTTAGATAATTCCTGGATTAAAGAAAAATAGTAAGCATCAACTATCTTCAAGTTGAGCTGAGGCTAGAACAAAAAACTATTAGTGCAAATATTGAAGACAATGCAAAGTATAGTGCTCACTAGCATTTTGAAAATACTATACCTAACTGTTCGAAAACTTGGCTTTTTTCCCCTGTTCCTGATTATTAGGCTTAAAATACCAAGAATATCTTTATCTCATAGAATAGCATGAAAAGTTGTTTTGTGAATGCACTGAAATGAGTTAACAGCCTTTCCAATACTTTCTATTTATCCTTGACACAATGGTGGACACCTGGCATATGTAACTCCTTTTATAATTTCCTTCTCAATAAATCTCCTGAGCATAACTATACGATTCCTCCTGATATATCCTGTCTTGGCAAAGTGCCATGTATGTAGTAGGCAGGAGGATATGGTGTTTGATTACAGTAGGCAAGGGAGAAGGGCTTCACACTAGAATATTTTCAAGGTTCCCAAAAGCTTTAAAAAAATAAATAAATAAAAGAGAATCTGATTCTGTACCATAAACCTGTAGAGAAAATAGGTAAACATGTTATTTTAAAGAAGAAGAAGAAGAAGAAAGCCTTGGTATCTTTTCATTACAAAACTTGCTCATTATAAAATTTTGAATACAGGGAAATTTAAAGAAAAAAATTCAAGTTTCCACTGTCAAAGTCAACTGCATTTTGATGACTTTTCTTCAGATGCCATGATACTGCTCAGTTTCTGCCTGCATCTTTCTGTCTCCTTTCTTCTTTCCTTTGTTACGTACTTAGTGCCTTCATGCTAACTTTCATTCATTCCCTCACCTACCCACTTCTCATGTGTTATGGACCAGTGTGGAAACCTGGTGCCCTATGCACCAGACTTTTCATAATCCTCTCACTCCATAAAAATTTAATGTGCCCCCAGTTCCCTCTCTCAGGTCTGTGGCCCTCTGCCTAAACTAATCTGGCAACACATCTTATAGTCGGTAACTATAATCAACAGAGGCCTTATTGCTTTCAGAAGAGAAAACAGAGGGTAAGAATATTGGGTAGCCCAAGGGAAGATTCATTTATTGAAGATAAGACCATCAAATACATAAAACAAACTTATGCTGAACACAGCTGGAGGTAGCACCTTGTTATGGTAGAAAGAGCATGGACAAACAATAGATCTAGATTCAAATCCAGATGCTCGCTAACAGGCAACTACCTTAACTTCTCTGAGCCTCAGCGAAGTGGTAAAGCCGACTGCATAAGCCTGCCATGAGGCTTTAATGAATAACAAGTATAAAATGCCCAGTTCATAAGAGTTCCTTTAAAAAGATTAGTGCAAGGTGCTATGAGATTTTCAAAAATGAATCAGATATGATTGTGTCCTCATGGAACTTACTATCTAGGAGAATAAATAATACATATATAAAAGTAATCATAATACTCAATTTTTAGAACTCTTATTATGACCTAGATACATGTATTCGTTTTACACATGAGGAAATTAAGGCTCAGAGAAGGAAAGTGACTTAACTAAGGTCACAAAAGTAGGAAATTGCAAAATTAGAATTTGAACCTTTATCTGCTCAACTGCACGTTGCATTAATATAACACAGGCACTTATTTTTAAACCTTTAAAAGTCTTATATTCAGTAAATATACTCAACACAGGTGTAGATTTAAAACTTCCTATACATATAAGACATTAAGACACCTATACAAATTTTATAGTACAGGGTCAGGGGAAGGTGACGCCAGTACTCCCTTAGCTGCTCCAGCTGGTATCTCAGTAGGTCATGTGTCCCCTCAGTCCCCTGGGCCCAGTTCAGTACTAGGGACTCACCTAGGAGTTGCAGTCCTTGTGGCCTAGACTATCCCTCAAAGTTTATTTGGGGCTCCAGAGCACTCTAGCCCATGGTGATGAGGCTTGTAGAAACTCAAGTTCTGACTGTGGAAACTGGCAATTCCCCTCTGGCTAGGGCTGGTTTAAAAACTCCCTCCATGGGTGGGTGTAAGCTGAGTTTGGTTTGGTTTTCCTTTCTGCTCTAGCAGGACAGTACTGAGTTCAATTACTCACAATTGCTGTGCTTTCCCTCTTTCCAGCATACAGAATTGCTCTCCACACCACTCTGCAGCTGCCAGAGGATCTGGGAGGGTAGGGGTGGTGCTGGCTTGTCAAGACTGTTTTTCCTACCACTTCAGTGCATCATTCAGTGATATGAAGTCAAAACCAGGTACTGTGAGTGCTCACCTGATTTTTGGTTCTTATAAACATGTTTTTGTGTATGTGTGTGTGTTGATAGTTGTCAAATTGGTATGCTTGCAGGAGAGATGATCGGTGGAGTTTTCTATTCTGCCATCTTGCCGTGTCCCAAAGTCCTCTGCCTGTATTTTTAATTTTTGCCAAGCTAGTGTGTGTGACAACATCTTTCTTTGGTTTCAATTTGAAACATCTTGAGTAGTTTGAGCATTTATTTACATATTTATGAAAATGTTTGTAGTTCTTCTGTGAAAACCTGATCATGCCTTTTACTCATTTTTCTACTAGGTTATTCACTGTGTCACTGACTTTTACATATTTTCTTCTAGATATTAAACTTCTGTCAGTTAATTGCCCTTAAGCTTCCTACTTCCACCAGTTGATCCATGGCAATCAATCAGCAAGGTTAATTTTCTGTAGAAACATCACCCTACATGCCTACATAATCATCCATAAATTCTTTTTAGATTTCAGCACATTAAATTTTAAAAATACATTTGAATACAATTGACACAATTGAACATATTTTCTTTCATCATTATCCCAAAGTTAGGGAAAGTGCCGGAAATGAGTGAGTCTTTAAGGATCAAAAGTTTTCAACAAAATCTTAGAAGAGGAATTTTGCTCATCCACCACTGATCTTTGTGTTTTTAGTTTGTTAGTACAATTAAACACACATATATTTTATGTTCATGCATATCCTTAATTTCCTTAATTATACCAGTCCTGAATTGTAGGCAGGAACAGAATGTGTTGAGGAGAGGGTGAGAATGTAGTGCCAGAGGCAGGGAATTTTATTGGTGTTGCCTCTGTCTATAGGGCATATCATATTTTTAGGAAGAGGAGAAAAAAGTACACTCTGAACTGGTTTCAGTTACTTATGTTACAGAGGGAATACCCATGCCTAGAACAGCTTTCATGGATTTGTCAATTGACATAAATTAAAACCAGACCAAACTTCATCTTTTTTTATTCTATAGATTTTCTTGCCTTCTCCCCTTTTCTTTACCCCACCCTAACCCCTCTTCTCTTCATGTCTTTAAAATATTTTGCTTTGTCCACATTTTCTGCTGTATCCAGACACATTTTCCCAATGCTCTGGTTCCCTTTCTGCCTGAGGGAATGTTTCCTCTCTCCTTCATTCCTTCCTTCTAATCCTCTCAATTATCTAAGCCTCTGCCCAGAATCCCCAGCAAACATTCTGAAAGAGGGAGGGGGCTCCATCTTGCTGATTGATTTTAATTTTTTTTTGAAACCAGGAAACTTTAAATTAACCTTTTCTTTTATGAAAACATCATTTTTATATTAAAGCAATTACTTACATGTTTTAGTTATTTTAACAACAATGGAGAGAATTCTTTAACTTCAGAAAAACTTCTAAGCACAAAAGCTTACCCAGCTCAGGAGATGCAAAGATGGAAAAAATAAAGGACACTGTCTTCAATAAAACCTGGGTTTAAATCCCAGTTTCATCTCTTTCCAGGGGTGGGACCTCTCTGTGAGTCTGTTTCCTTCTCTGTAAAACATTTAATGTGCAGGTATATTGCAGAGATTTTCAATGAGATAAATTGAGGAAAGACTTAGGTCATTGTTCCAGTTAGGGTTCTAACTTACGATCAGGACACTTACGAGAAGGAAAGAGACAGACTGGAAGGTCAGGAAAGAGTCATGGCAAGAAGCGCTAACCATGGTGCTCTGGAGGACACGTAAGCAGCAACTAGACCAATGTCAGGCAGTAGGCATGAATACCAGCATTTTCAGTCTTGTGACAGTTTCTCAAGTACAGAAGAGATGGTCACTCTATTAACACCCATTTTTTTTCCCTAGTCAAAGAGCTGATTTTCCAAAGAAAATGAAGATTTTTTTTTTTAAGGGAAAGTGGGTACAACACAGCCCCAAATCAAGCAATGCCTACTATGTAGTAGCATTTCTACTATGTAGGAATGCTAATTCCATTCCTTAAACCTTTTGGTTTTGTTTCATGTTCCTGGACTTTAAAATGAAATCATGTAATTTCAGATTGATTTCAGGGGGGCCCACATCCCCAGGTCCAAGTCAACTGCTTAAGTGTTTATGGTGAAAGAAAGAGTAGGAAAGGCAGATAGTTTGTGTGTTTTAGAAATAAATACATACTATAGTCCACACAATTTTCTTCTCTTCTCTGTCCATCATTTAATTTTAGGATTCTGAAGGGACTGGTGAGGGAAGAGATATCATCTTCAAGTGTTGCCAGATGAGAGACACAGGCCCCAAGAGAAACATTAACCTAATATTTATTATTGGATCTTACGTCTTAAAAGATGTTAAGATTCATGTAAATAGAGACTATATATAATTCCTATTACTGTTACTGCTAATAATACTGTTAATATCTCAGTAGATTTTGATCTCAAAACTAGAGTAATTATAATTTTAAATATCCAGTTGCATTATTCTAATGTGTTAAAACCATATTAATGAGAACACCATTCAAAAAAGATCCCAGAATTTACAAAGGTCTTTTTCCCCAGGATCTCAGAATGTATTTGCAGTGTGAAGTTAAGACTTTTTGTAGAATTAAGAATCCAGAAACAAATCCTACATCTACAGTCAATTGATTTTCAACAAAGGTGCTAAGATCACTCAATGGGGAAAGAATAATCTCTTCAATAAATGGTGCTTGGACAATCAGACATTCACATGCAAAAGAATGAAGTTTGACCCTTACCTCATACCACATACAAATTTAATTCAAAAATTAAGTGAAATGACACAAAACTCTTTAAAGAAAATATAGGGGTATATCTTCATGACTTTGGATTTAGCAAAGGACATATGATGTCAAGAGCATGAGCAACAAAATTAAAATATATAAAATGGACTTCAAAAGTAAAACTTTTATGCATCAATGGATACTATAAAGAAAATGAAAGACAATTCACAGAATGGAGAAAATATTTTCAAATCATGTCTCTCATAAGAGCCTAATATCTAGAATACATAAAGAACTCATAACTCAATAGCAAAAAACCAATCAACCCACTTTTGAAATGGACAAAGAACATGAGTAGACATTTCTTTTGAGAGAAATGGCCATACAAGTGGTCATCAAGCTCATGAAAATATGCTCAATATCTTTAGTTATTAGGGAAGCATAAATCAAAAATATAATGAGATACTTCACACCCACTAGAATGGCTATAATTTTAAAAACACAGAAAAGTGAGTTGGTGAAGACAATATGGAAAAATTAGAATCCTCAAACATTGCTGGTGGAAATGCAAAATGGTACAGCTGCTGGTGAAAACTGTTTTATGGTTCCTAGATACATTAAACATAGAATTACCATAGGATCCAGCAATTCAACCAGTATTTTACACAAAGAATTAAAAACAGAAGTTCAAACAAAAACTTGTATGTGAATATTCACATAGCACTATTTACAATAGCCAAAAGATGGAAACAACCTAAATGAGCACCAGCTGATGAACAGATAAACAAAATGTGGTATATCCATATAATTGAATATTATTCACTCATAAAAAGGAATGAAGCACTGGTACATGCTACAACGTGGATGAACCTTGAAAAGATGCTAAGCAAAAGAAGTCAGACAAAAAAAGACCACAAGTTTTACGAATTGATTTATATGAAATATCCAAAATAGGCAAATCCAAGGAGACGGAAAGTAGATTAACGACTGCCAAGGATTAGAGATGGGGAGGAGAATAAGAGCAACTACTTGAAGAGTGAAAGTCTTCCTTTGGTGTGTTGAAAATATTCGGGAACTAGGCAGAGGAAATGGTTGCACAGCATTGGGAATGTGCTAAATGTAACTAATGGCAAATTTTATGTTATGTATAATTTACCACACACACACACACACACACACACACACACACACACACAGGTTAAGACTTCCTAGAATGTTTTTTTGGCCTGCAATTCTATTTCTTCTGATCTGAAGCTGCTGTTTGGAGAGTCTTTCCCTTTGAATCTAAAACTTAATCCTCAACCACACACCTTTGTCATCTTTATGGCAATCCAATTCTCCTATGTATAATTATAAGACTAGCTAATAATTGTATGCCAGGAACATTTTATTTCTTAAATATTTACAAAACTCCAAGTATGTGGCGATCATTGTCTTAGACACTAAAGATACCACAGTGAATAAGACATAAATATCTACTCTCAAGAAAGTTAGCTCATTGAAAAGAGACAAGAAATAAATGAATGAAATAGGTAATTTCACAAGCTCTCAGTGTTGTGAAAAAAATAAAATAGGATGGCATGATGGAAAATAATAGGGAGAGAGGGGGATCTAATTCAGCCTGGGTGGTCAAGGAAGGCCTCTCTGAGGTGACATGTGAGCTGAGATCTTGCATTCAGAAGGATCTCAGGGGAAGAGTCTTCCAGGCAGAGGAAACCACACAACCAAAAACCTAAGGCAGGAAAGGCTTTGGGTTGTTCAAAAAAGGCTAGAGTAGCTGAAGCAGAATTAGGAAGGGAAAAGAATTTGTTGATTTAATGGGAAATGTAGGAAGTGGGAAATGGGAAATGAATCAGATCCTGTAAGGCCTGTAAGTTTATCAGGGAAGCCATTGCAGAGTTTTAGGCAAGGGAAAACATGATCTGCTTACTATTTGAAAAACAGCACCACTCTGGCTGCTAAGTGAAGAATGTGTTGTAGGATGCAGAGTAGGAGACTAGTTAGGAGACTGTTGTGTTAGATTGCAGATGCAAGACAATGGTGGCCAGAGCTGTGTGGGAATGGTGAAGGTGGAAAAAATTATCCAAGACTCCTTACCCTGTCGTCTGCCTTTCATTTGTGGCCCACATCACATAGGATACCCTGCCCTAGACACAGCCTCAGTGTGTCAATGTCCCAGCATGACTTTCCTGCCCTTATCTCCTGCATGGGGGCTGGAGGGACAGCATTCACAAACCACAATGACGAAAATAATGAAGAACAATAGCCTGAGATTTCTTCTATTTTCAAGAATGTGGGCTCCGTAACAAATACACAGATCCAGAAACTTCCTGTTTATAAAAGGGAGTCCAGCAGATCAAAGCAAGACTTGCTTTGCAGGGAAGCAATACATGCCTTGTGCACACAAGGAGAGCAAAGACTCCTAGCCCTGTCCATACCACATGGGAGGGGATCTCCAAAGGCCACAATATCATCTTCCTTCAGGGCAGGTTATTTATCCCATTGTCAACGTTAGCCCAGACGCAACGCCCAGATTCCAGGCCCCTCTATGTTTCCCACTGTTCATCCTTGGGGACTAGCATGAGGACTGGACCAGAGGCAGATGAAGTGGACACAGAATCCAAAGTAGACAAAGAATTTGAATGCAGGGAAAAGAACACCTGTCAAGATATACCTTGGAAAACAAAACTCATTCACACTTCAACTTCCTCAGGAAAGGCCCAAGGTCTTAAAGGAAGATGCCCCACTCAGATTTCCTGTTTAAAGGAAAATATAGCTTTGTTGTAGCAAAAATCAAAGGCTTAAGAAGTAAGATTCGGGAGGTTGAGGGAAAGCTGTGAGCCATAGGAGGCTTTTGATAACTCTTATTCCCGTGGGTATGATAAATTGGAAAGTAAGAAAAGCTGAAAGCTGGAGAGCTGCTATAGATGACTGCAAAAGGTTCAGGGATGTACTGGGCAGAGCAAGGACAAGGGTCCCTCTAAATTTTCTTAATTTATAAGCAGATGACAAGACAGCATATGCAGGCCATTGAGCAAAAGCAGCAATAATCTAAAAGGAATGAACACACAGGTTTAGTGTCATAAGAGAATACAATTTATGGCAAGGTTAATCTGATGTATGTAGCTAATGGGGTGCATAATTGTGACTGTGCTTTGGGAATAATTAGGCATAAATGGTAAACCGCTAACGCAATTAAGTGTAATAGTTGTGCTACATAACTGAACACATTTTAGCTTTTTCCCACTTTAAGTTTTCTAGTATCCATACTATTAATACTGTAAATGTGACTATTTATTTCTGACACTAACACCGAATTAGCACCCTCATGAGGCAAACCCAAACCAGTTAGCATTTGAACTTTCACCATCTGTCCCTTCTACCTACTCCTGTCTTTAGATCTCCCTGTCTTCCAAGGAGGGTCCTCCTTGGTTAGAATGGTTGTTTGGGCTTCACCATGCAGAAGCAGAAAGGGGAAAAGAAAAACCAGTACACCTGTTAGAACTGAGAATTAGAGAAAAGTTTGCTGCAAGAATTGCTGAAGTGCTACATGAAAGAGATGATAGAGACAAGAGGAATTCTTTTAAATGTGTTACTGTGATCCACTATTGCATCAAGAAATGCAAGTAAAACCCTTAGGTTATTTTTAAATTTCTGTTGATTGCTGGATTTCTGCTTGTTGAGTTTTTGGGGCTTTTTGGGGCCATAATACAGTTTGGACACTAGACCACATGGGTCATATTATAAGTGTTTTAACCATTTTCTCAAACACTGATAAAAATATCTTTTAAAGGCCTCAAATCTCACTCCCCAATGGCATGGATTCCACTTTCACTAATTCTTGTACTAGATCTCAGGACCCTGGACTACCCAATTCCACTCTGCCAGTCTGTCAATTTTTCACACATGTGCAAAGTTTCATACACAGGATTATTTAAAGCTATTTGGTTAATCATAACTGCTAAAATTATACATGCTAAAACTTAGGTTTTCTTATGTCTTTAGGTTCAATTTGTAAATTTTGTTATTTTGTTTTTAAAAATCTCAAAAGAAAAAATATAACTTGTACTTTTAGTTTGTAGTATGTTTAACTATATATAAATGTAGCAGGTTAAATCTTACTAAGTGGTATAACCTATTTAAAAATTAAAGTAATTAAAATATCAGAAATATTTTGTGATGGTGTTTTGATTTGTCAATGTGGCTAGGCTGTAGTCCCCCAGTTAATGAACCAAATTTGAATCTCAGTGCAGCTGTGAAGAGATTTGAATCCTTATTCTGTTCACTTTAAGTAAGGGAGAGATTATTCTGGGTGAGCCTGACTTAGTCAATTGGAAAGCCTAAAAAGTAGGGCTGAGGATTTTCCCTTCTAATGGCCTGCCTTACAGACCTCAGACTTGCTTAGTCAGCCCTTGCTTTCCAAAACTCAAGTCCTTGTAATAAATCATACATGCATGCATGCGTTTGTGTGTACACACACACACACACGCGCGCGCGCGGAGCTCCTACTGGAATCTGCTTCTCAGATTAAGCTCTTGACTGATACACATTTACACATTTCAAATTTGGTATAACTGATTCTTTCACAAACATCAAACATCTGACAGGGCAAACTTACAAACAATATCAGCAAAATTTTTATAAATCTAATAGGATAAATTTTAGATGTTAAAAAAATCAGATTTTCTTAAATATGCAACACTGGTTACAAAACTATATTCTTACTTTCCAATTAATCACAAATATAATAATAATTAAGCATCGCAAATTACGATCACAAAGCTAATATGCGGTTTCTCTAAATTGTCAATTTTTCTCAATATTTCAAATGTCTAAACTAACAAACAAGAAAGATTAAGATAATTATTCTAATCTATCTTCTGAAAACACAAAAGTGTAAGTTTTATTTACTTTATTTCTCTATTTATTTGTATACATTGCCAAAGTTACTTAACATCACTTACCCAACTCTTAAAAGCCATAAAACTGAATTTGAATCAGGGTAAGTGGTTTAATTCAGGAAAATAAAACAAACAACTCAAGCTCAGCCTGCCTAAGCTCAGCCTGCCTAAGATATATTCAAGAGATTTTATTTCATAAGCGGGTCAGAAAAAGTTTTAAAAGACATATACCTATGAGAAGTATCTGAATATGAATTCAGTTTAACTTAATAAGGTGAATTCTATCTGAATCTTTCCTGTTTTGACAGAGGGGAAACTTCCAAAAAACTGGAGGTGGCTGAGTTGAAGAGAAGGAAGTGTTAGTGAAAGGAAACAGGAGCAGATCATGCAGGACAAAGTTTAGGGAACTAACCCAGCGATGTACACATAGATTCATAGCTTCATGAAAACTATGACATCGACGAGAGCTGAAGCTGTGGATATGGACAGCCAGAAAGATACTCAAGAAAGCTTCCTATAGAAAAATTGGCAAAGCTTGGTGAGGCCACAGGAAAGGTCTACCATGATTGGAGAAGCAATGCTTCAGGTAGATGAATTGACTCTAAATACTGCCTATTACAAAGACAGATACATATCAAAGAAGAAATAGATGTAACAAAGTTAAGGATTTTTGTTGTTGTCATTTGTTTTAAACTTCTCAAGGAGGGTTTCCCTTAAAAAACAAAAATAACAATAACAAAAGAAATATACTTCCAATGAGAAGGGAGGAAAGGAGGCCTGGAGTCACAGAGGCCAGGGCAACTGTAGTCTGAAGGCCTCACAGCAACTTCCAGGAGAGTTGAGGCCACTGGGACTCCAAGAAAGGAAACCAAAAGAGTCTTCAGGTGAAAGAGTCTAGTACAATTTTGTAGAGTTTTAGAATAGGGATTCAGAAATTGGTAGGAATGAGAGCAACTGAAGGTGTAAGAAAATTCGAGGCAAGAGAAAGAGGAAAATTTTGAAAAGTGTTATTAGAGTCCCATTAGTTTTCTTTGAAAAATTCTAATAAAGCCTGGAACTATATTTTAATTACTTTTGCTTGCTGGACTGTGTGTCTAACTGCACCTGGGCCACTAAACAGTCTAGACTTTATTCAGATCACACACATTCAAGTGATTCACTAAATTCTTCTATGCAGAAATGGAAAGGTATACTTTTTGTTGCTTGCCAAAGTACAGATATCAACTACTTCTCCAGAAAAGCAAATCTGCTTTCCAAAAAGTCATCTTTTTTCTTATATTCAGGGACAAAAAAAAAAATCTATCTGCCTTTTGTAGGTTTGTGTATTTCTTAGGCACCACATTATGTGAGTTTCAAAGAAAATGTATAGTGCTTGTGGCAGGGTCCATTTATTCAATAATTTGTTAAGCAGACATCTTTATAGAAGCCTCCATGTGCCCAGCATTATGCTAGGTTCTGAGATCAAGGGATAAGACTCAAATCCTTCAAGAAATGTGTATCCTGGTGGTGAAGACTGAACTGATTCTCCCAATCCTTTTGGAAACTGATTTAGCAACAATTATTTTAAAATCAGACAAATTTCAATTACAATCCAATAAATCTATTCTAAGAAATTTGACCTGACAAAATGATTACTTTTAAATTTAATTTTAATTAATTATAATTTAATTTTAAATTTTAATTAACTCAGTAATTAAAAGCTAGATGTCAGTTCCAATCCTGTTTCTGCCACTTACTAGATTATTACTTAGCTTATGGTGGGGTAAGTAATTGCAGATAGTTAAGTGCTATCTGCGATATGAAGATAACGATTCTAGCACACGAGGTCATTTTAAGTATTAACTGCGATAACATACGTAGAGTTTATCACTGTGCCTGAGACATGGAAGATGCTTAATAAACAATCGTGTCTCCCCTTAAGTGATAACCACAGAGGGATTACAACTACACGGAAATCTATAAACATGTGAATGAGGCTGAAAAATTATGTGCTCGAACTAGTTTTGCTTATGTGATGGATCATTAGACGGTTTTTTTTTTTTTAATTTTAATTTCTGAGAATGCTTTTCTGTGGCTAAAACTTCAAGCTCCAGACTCTGAAATATATTCATATATTTCATGGAGTTGGAGAATGTGTTTTTCCTTTTCCAAAGACAAGACACATTTTGAAACATAATAAAGAAAGAGTAAGGCTTCTTCTTGATTTCCACTCATAATTGGTGTTGGACATTCAGCAGCACCACTTAGCCCCTCGTATATTAGCCACTCAACAAACATTTACTGAAAATCTACTATGTGCCAGACACTGGACTGTTGGCTGGGCATTTGGAGTGAAATGACAACTCCCCTCTTTGCATTTGAGGGGTCTATTTCTGTTATTTACTGACAAATCTATTATTACAGAACAAGTAAACCCTACCACAGCACTGTGCCCAGTGTCACTACAGGAGCCTGGAAAAGAGGCATCTCAATAAGGCTGGTTAGTTACAGAGTGCTTCCTGGAGAACATAGTGCTTAAATTGAGTTTTAAAGGATGAGAAGCAGTGGCTAGATAAAGGGTTGTCATGCCCAGAAGAAAGAAAAGTATATGCAAAGGCAAAGAAACAGCATAAGTGGCCAAGGGCAATCCAAAACAATCATTCCACACTTAACACTTAGATTATACTCTCTGGAATTGTTCTTCAGATTAATTTAAACCATGTTTCACATTTACCAATTTTTCTCACAAGAAAGGAAGCCTTAACGCTGAAATTGCCCCAACATATTTACCACTTTGCTCCCATACTGAATGAAAGATAGCCACAGGAATCATAAAGTTTTCAATACATTTACCACAAATTACTTTTCAGAAAACAGGTCTCACTTAGGATTAATGATAACTGATCATAACTTCTAAGGAATACATAACAATAGCAATGATTCAGAAAAGTAGTGGGACAGAGCATCCCCTAAAACACTTATTTTCTCAGCTGTCTTTGTTTGGCAGAAGATGAACTTCCTCAGATTGACCAACAGCACGGTATTTTTACCCAAAATGTGTCTAAACACCTTTTCTCTTAATACCACCTTTTTAACCTTCTAACAAGGACTTTACACCGCATTTAAAGCAAGCAGTGGAGATGGGCAAATTGAGTAGGACTAGCAAAAAGGGTGTGTTTATGCTAGTTAAGAGAGATAATTCCTTCTGATGTATAGACGTTATATTAAATGGAGGCACATCTCACACAAGGTTGGCATCTGAAGTTTGGATATAAGGCCCATAGTAAGTGTGGTCGAAAGTATGTTGAACATCCCATAAGCCACCCACAAAGAGTAACATACATGTTTTGTGTTGAAAACCCTGTTCATTGATGTGTGTGCACATGAATAATGCATACAGTAATAAAAGTCTATAATAAGTGGCACCTATGCAAATGAAATTTAAGGCATTTCCATGGTAAGTATTTAAAAGATCACTTGCGTAGTTGAATTTAAAAACTTAAATATACAATGTGTCTCCACTGCTCAATACTTAATGCCAAAGGAGGAGTCTAGGATTTTTACAGGTCTAAGGAATATATTCTGGCAGAGAGAGCACTGAAGTTGAAATTGGAAGAGCTGGGTTCAAGTTCTGCTACTGTGACTTATTGATAAAGAGGGCTTACATCTCAGGTCACATCAAATCTTTATAGTTTTTGTCCAAAATGTCAAGATAGTCTTGGAAATACTTGTGTCTATATTTTGGCATGTGATATGTTGACATTGTGTACTCAACATGAGAGTAAAGAAGCGCTGGGTCACTGGGCCAGGAACTTGTGGCTTCTATTTCTTTCTATGCTTAATAATGAAAATCAATCCAGGACCTTTTTATTTTCCTTGGGTAACTTTACTCATTCTCTTACTCACTGCTCAATTAATGTTTAGGGCTATTTTTAGAGCTATAAACAGTAACAATATTTTAAACGGAGTCAAAGAGGTTTCCCCAATAGCCTCACACATTTAATGAAAAACATCCACAGGAATCATAATGTTTGCAATAAATCGACCACAAATTATTTTTCAGAAAACATATCTCACTCAGTATTGATGATAACTACGTTTAAAAGTTAGGGAACAGAGTGAATAGTCGAGTTTTCAGCCTATCTGCCAAAATGAGTACTAAGAGGATTCAAGAAAGAGGGAAACTGAGACAAAGGAGCTGAGAAGGAACATTATTCCATTGCCCACAGCCCTGAGAGTTAAGAAAGTCATACATGTGGTCATTGCCCAGGTCCACTATCTTTGGAACCCCTCAGAACTTAGAAAACCAACATAACTTTTTAAAAAGTCCTAACCTTTATACTCTGTAATGGAGATAGCCCTTTGGATATGAATGACTAAATTTGATTTTTTAAAGATGGTTGGTAAACTAGGCTTACATTTAGGATCTCCCAGGTATCTAGGGACTATTTTCCAAATAATGCAGGCTCAATAAAACTGCCAAGAGTGCTTTGTCTTTTTATTTTTTTCAGATATGAGTAATTTAATCCATATGTTGCTCATTCATAAAAATCTCTACAATGCAGTTTAAGATTTTTAAGAGCCATTTGTTTTCCCAGGAGGTCCTGGAGCTTACTTATTACTTTTCTAGAAACTATTTTTTAAATCAAATTTCAATACAGGTGACTCTCCTTTCCTTATGAAATCTGGGTCTTGAAATTTTAGGTTAGGTTTGAAAACAGATTCCAAAATGTTTTGCCTATTATTTCATTTGTAGACTATTTGTTCTGAGGTCAATTTTTGTGGGCATTTACCTCAGCTTTGTATGGAACTTAAAATCTTAGGAGTAAGAGATTCATCCTCTGTCCCAGGATCTCATGGAAAGATTCTAAACCTCCTTGCTCATGTAGGAGCTGTATTTTCCCAGAGAACTAAGGTTTCATTTATAAAATACCTTTTTCAGGGTTCTTATTACTCTATTTCGTAGAAGTTTAACTCACCTCACGCAGACAGGAGGTGACATGTCTGTGCCAGCAAGAAGAATCCTTCCCAGTAGATGAGGCTTAAGTTCCAACCTCAAGAAGTCATTTCGCTCCCAGGCGAAGGCCTCACTGATGATGCCAATTCAAAATCTCTGCCTTTCTATTTTCCTTATTTCAACTTCATCTTCAAAAGGATAAAATCTGCCTCAAAAACGGCTTAGAAATCTGTTCTCACCCCCACTCCTCCCCGCCTCATGGTCACCCTCCACTTTCTTTGGTCTGAAACCAATTGTGTAAATTAATTCACTTCTACATTGCTAATTGCTACGGAAGCTGAGAACTCAGAGGCTGCAAATACATCTTTGTGTGTGTGTGTGTTTTTTTTTTTTTTTTTTTTTTTTTTTTTTTTTTTTTTTTTTTTTTTTTTTTTGCCATTTTGAAAGTACAGCTAGTCTTTTAACTGCCTTGAGAAAACAACTCTACTATCCAAATGGAAAAGGCCTCTGAGAACTGTCTCTTATGTAGTGATTAAATGCAGGTCCTCCGCAGGCTGACTGCCTGCATTAAAATCCCAGGGCTACCACTTACTCCCTGTGAATCCTCAGGCAAGTTGCTTTAGTCTCTCTGTGCCTCTGTTTCCTCACCCATAAAATGGGGATGGCAGCAATATGTACCTAAAAAGATTACTGTGAGCAATGAATGAAATTAAGAGTTAGAACAAGGCCTAGCATAGTGTAAAGCATTAAAAAAAAAAAAAAAAAAATGGCAGCTTTACCGGTATATCTCCCCTTTAACTAGCTCCCTCCTGGGCCAGCACACGCTCTACAGAGAATTCTCAAGCACTTGATTCAAGAGATAGACGCTTTATGTGTGCCTGTGCCTGCCATCTATTCATTTATTCCACAAATATCTATGGAGCTATGCGCAAGATGCTATGCTATGCGCTGGGGTATTTTGTTCCCATAAAAATACAGACCCAAGATTCACTTTTATCAAATGGTAGCAAAGGAAACAATACAGGAACCAATGCTCTCCTCTGCCCCATCTGCCTCCCATCTGAATCCGCACGCTAAGACTGGAGAACCAAATTTGTCCCAAAGGGTTCTCACACACCAGAGAACCATTAAATTAAAAAGCACTGATGCTTCTGGGAGGAAAAGATTGAAAGCTGTCAGCACTTTGCATTAACAGCTTCTATCCAGCAAGCCCAGGCCCCTGACCCAGCTAAGGAGCCCCTTTTACATGGAAACAGCCCATGCTGCTGAATGAGACTATGTGGTGTGTTCCCTTCCAGGTGTCCGGGGACTGAAGCGTGCTGCTCATTAGTGGTAAATGGGAGCTTCATGTGGAAATCCCAGCACATTGAAAAGAGAATACAACCCTAAGGAATCATAAATCACTTGCATTGATTCTAAAACTGACTGAGATGCGGCGAGAGAGTTGTTTGTTCAGAATTTAATTTGATTCATCAGCCATTGGACAGGCCTTTATTTGCTGTTAAACTGCTACATTTCCAGCTACTGAAGCTGACTCAGGTGTTCCTGAGATTTTGTCTTTTGCGGGGGAGGGAGGCAGATCTGTACACAGAGAGAGTGGAATGCATTTTTGTTCAAACCCTACTTCTGCCAGCGTTGAAAGCACTCAAGTGAAAGGCAAATCACACTAATCAAGTGACATGGTGCCTACTGCAATTGGTGTGCCATAGCTGGGCACGACTGGAAGTTGGTTGTGTTTGGCATCTTCTGATGGTAACCTTTCTATTCCCTTGTGAAGACCAAGGCAGACTGGAAAGGATAGACCATTGTATTTACAGCTATTGGATGCAGTTCTTAATCAGGCAAAAAAGAAAATAAGACCCCTTATTTCCTGCTCTCAGTTAATCAGCTGTCTGAAACTCTGACCTCTGAATTTCCCGCCTCCTGTTACGCACCCCCTGAATTTCCCTTCCATATTAGCTGTTCACTGTACTAAACTTAGTCTAAGTCATCCCATGATAATAGTCCATCTCCAGATTCTTGATGTTATCTACCCACAACCTCCCACTTCTCTCAGAAGGGTCCTGGTTTGGACAATACATTATATGATTATTGTATTTATAATGTGTGAGTCTCCTGCTAACTTGCAAATATGTCTCCATTGCCTTAGAAATGAAGGCACTGCCTTTCCAAAATTGACAATTCCAAACTCTTTCCTCTACCCCTCACCTGCTTTCCCTCACCTCCAATTCAACCACCACTCAAATAAATCTCCTTGTCTCACTTCCTGAAAAACTGAGGCTACTAATCATGAGCTCCTTTATCTTCCCTCTTCTCCTTCTCAGAAGATTTCTCTATCATCACCTATATTTTATGGCTTTGGGAGCAGCAAAACCAGGGTTCAAATACCTGATCCGCCCACCATGTAGTGGCTATGTAAGCTTGGGCAAGTTTCCATGTCTACAAATTGAAGACCATCATTTCTATGCCACAGAACAGCTGGTATAATTAAGAATGAATACAGCACTTGATGGGGCTCACCTGGTGCACACTGTAGAGGGCATTATGAAAGCAGAGTTGCACAGCTGTCTTTCCTCTCCCATGTCTTAGCAGCTTCCCCTGCCTATGCTGGCTGTCTTATTTCTCTCTACTCTGTGTAGGGACTTGATCCTGCAGTTATCCCCCCTTACTCCAAGACCATTTGTAGTCTTCTCATTGTTGTGGTTTTCCCTTGAAATTTATCAAGCCCTTAATTCTCCTATCCTGAATAATCCCTCTTGAGCTACAATTGTCTTGGCTTGGTCTCATATTTCACTTCTGAAATGATTGTGAAGAGTCTTCTGCTACCAGCTGACTGTATGTCACAGCCTAACATCTCCTTAATTAACTGTAATCTGGCTGATATTCTAATCATCCTATAATGCTTGAGAAAGCCCTGTCTGATGACCTAGTATGTCACCACCACACACCCTTTCTAAGACATCTCTTGAATACTTGAATCATGCTGCTGCCCTTTATAGAAACAATGCTACCACAGGGTAGCGTCCTGATGCTCACTCAAGCCTTTCCATCACCCCAACCTCTCTTTCTGCACCTAATATGCTATAAAGATAGGATTAAAATAATTTAAAGAAGGACGGCCACGGTGGCTCACGCCTGTAATCCCAGCATTTGAGAGGCTGAGGTAGGTGAATCACTTGAGCTTAGGAGTTCAAGACCAGCCCCACCAACATGGTGAAACCCCATCTCTACTCAAAATATGAAAGTCAGCCCGGTGTGGTAGCAGGTGCCTATAATCCCAGCTACTTGGGAGGCTGAAGCAGGAGAACCATTGGAACCTGGGAGGAAGAGGTTGCAGTGACCCAAGATTACACCACTGCACCCCAGCCTGGATGACAGAGTGAGACTCCACTGAAATAATAATAATAATTATTATTAAAGAGTTCGATGATGAAATAGGTGTAGAAGACTTTGCTTACTATTTCCCTTCTTAGAGATTCTTACTGTATGTTAACAGATTAAAGGCTCTTCGAAGAGTTCTGCTTCGAAGAGTAAGTATTTGAAAGAATACTTACCTGCTCAATAATTACCTATTGATTAGTCCATGAAGTACTTATTGTTATTAATATTTGACTTTTTACTGTACAAATGTCTCAAGTTGTTCCTAAGCTACTAGCAAGTAAAATTTATGTTACATATTTTTTTGTATGCCTCTTAAAGCCTGTTTTCAGACATGGACATAGTATTAATATATACCCATTATAAACCAGACTGTGAGGTCACTGTTAAATATTTGTCTTGTTTTTTAAAAAATTAATTTACACTGCATTTGTCTGAAATGAACAGGAAAGCAATGAACTATAAAATTTCTACAACACAATTCTTTTCTTTGACTCTCTCAAATGCCTCATTTCTCCATGTCTTTTTTTTTTTATTTTTTTGAGATGGAGTCTCACTCCACAGCCTGGGCTGAAGTGCAGTGGCACAATCTCAGCTCACTGCAGCCTCCACCCTGAGTTCAAGCAATTCTCCTGTGTCAGCCTCCCAAGTAGCTGAGATGACAGGCGACTGCCACCATGCCCAGCTAATTTTTTGTAGAAATGGGGTTTCACCATTTTGGTCAGGCTGGTCTCGAACTCCTGACCTCAAGTGATCCACCCACCTTGGCTTCCCAAAATGCTGGGGTTACAGGCATGAACCACCGCGCCTGGCCTCTCCATGTCTTATATGACCTGAAGAAGGAAGGAAGTCACCTACTGGAGCCAGGGGCCATGCTTGCTCCATTCAATGCATGATCACATGTAAGTTTTACGACCCTGTGAAACAGATATGATTATACACATTTCTACCAATTATAAACTGAGGCTCAGAGTCACCCACCAATGAAGTGACAGAGTCTGCATTCAAATTTACGTCTGCTGATTCTGAAAATCTGTGCTCTTTTGCACAAAATGGCAGCCTTTACCAATAGTGAGGTGAGTGGAAGTGACACGCAAATGCAGCAGGTGGGAAAAGAGAGTGCCCAAGAAGAGAAAACTATTTGTCCAGTGGCTGGAATGATAAACCTTTGCCAAGAGCATTGTGAGGCACAGAAATTATAGCTACCAGCTGCCAACTCCCAATCTTGGGTCATAGAGAAAAGAGGAGAAAAAGATACAGAAGAAAAGAAAGACTGAACAAAGAAACAAAAAGTAATATGCTCAAATTGCCTCAGCTGCTGCAAAGCTATTTGCCCTAGGGGGAAAAAATAGACTGTTTTTCCTGCCTTGACTTAGTGCTGATCACCTGGTAATCATGAAAATTCGACCAGACTATGCCAGCTATTTTGTCTACTGCAAAAGATAATGAGAGAAAAAAACTGTAAGCTTCCATTAGAGTCACAGACTGTGTTTTATACTTTTCTCCTATGTGTGTTTCTGCTTCCTAACAATTAAATACATGAGTGTTTATTGAATGCCATTTGAATGAATGAATGAAAATAGGTTTATGTCAGAGAGCTATTTGAATTCCCTACCACTCCTTAATTAGTTACCGCAGCCACAAAACCTTTGAGAAACAAGGCAGGTATAAATTTATAAGTAAAATTATTTCCAAATTGGTGTTCTGAAAAGAAGAAATGTATTAACATTGCTTGTGGGTGGTTTAGTACCTCCATCATCAAAATGTCAATATTTATACACTTATGACTCTAATATTTTAATGGTACATTATCATAACATCTAGTATTCACTCAACACTGCTGTGCATTCCTGACCTCTACAGCAAATCCAACTGTATCTTATTGATCTATGTTGAGTGCAAGCTCCACTGATGGAAATAATCTCTTCCTCTACAAGACAGGTGAAAGGCTCCCTATATGTTACATGATAGGTAAAAATCTAGTACAATGGGAAGCAAATGGCTTGGTGGCCACTCTTCACTAGACAGTAGGATGATAAGGACAGAAATAAAAGAAGAAACCCTTTGTTCTTGGTGCTTTTCACAGAGGATTCTTGGACCCTCTATGAAAACCCAACCCTCTGAAGCTTCTTCTGTGAAATCACTGGCAGATAGGAACTTTTCAGCTAGCACATGTCAAAGCTTCTGCCAGGAATGTAAACTGTACAATAATTTTTTTATGTCTTTAGACACCTAAAACAGAAACCTTAAACACCCAAGTGTCAAAATAAGACAGATAACCCAATAAATTTGCTAGAGCAGGGACAGGGAAAACAAACACAGCCTTCTGTTATACGGATGTCTGTTAACTCGCTCCGACCACTAGCCTGAAACCTTAGCCTGCCACACGTCTTTCCTGTCGGGCTGTTTATTTAGACTCCCGTAAAGCCTCTCGGCACCCATTTTTAATTTTCAGCTTGCTTCTTGTCAGCTTTCTGAAAAGCATAGCAAGATCCACTGTTTAACAAAAACACACACAAATCAGAGAAGGAGGAGATGGATGGCAGAGGATAGTGGGTGCAGGCATTACCCAATGCATTGTGGGGGGACCACATTCCTGGTCCTATTTGTTTGTAACGGAGGGCAAGGGTTGTCAATCGGGGTCATTCAATCTTGCATGCTCGAATTTAACTATGTGGCTGTCCTCATAAGAAAGGTTTGCCTCGTTTGATGCTATATTCTGCATTCATTCATAAAACACTCTGTAAATGCTCTTTGGAAATATTGGTTAAAAAAAAGAAGAAAACTTCAGTGGTGCTAGTTCATTTCATTCTGATAGTTTTCTATTCTTGATTAGATGGCTTGAAGAGGCCTCGAGCAATAATCCTGTCCTTCCAAAGAAAGATAATAGACTTTTGAGTTTAAAGATGATCATCAGATATGTTATTTTCCTTAAATGCCCCTGATAATACATCAACCAACAGCAACTACTTATCAAGTAATTGTTACAGGCAAAGTGCTGTAGTTAGACCTGAGTAGAGAAAACGTATTTTGTGAAGCAAAAATTGGAATTCAGGGTTTCATATGGAATAACTGTGGCAGATTCCAACTCAAGAGGCAGTCAGGGAGATGCAGTGTAGGTGCCCCCAATACTGGAATTTACAGGCATTTTGATAACTTCAGCACGGGCAATATTAAAGACTATTTAAAAGTGGGCTCCTTGCTCTGTGAAAGCAAGCCTTATGGCCTGAAAAGTAAGGCTTATAGTGGGGATATAACATGGGGATATAACATTTTTTCATCTCTTCACTGTCTCTCCACTTTCACCCCCATGGAGTTGGAAGCAATCTCTCAATTTCCCAGAAGCCCATAGGATCAATTTATACTTCTTTTTTAGTAGTCATCAATCTCAACAGTGAATAGTAATTTATTCTCGATTTTAGTGATTTTTCCTAAGAATGTAAGATTTTCAGGAACTGGTGGGCAAAGAAAGAAAAGAAAGGAGCTCTTTTTTTAAAAAAAAGGAAATTGCTCCTATGATTTCATCACATATATGTACACACACATACACAGGAAGAGGCAAAAGTCCCAGGTCACATCCAACATATACAATCCTACCCCTTCCTCAGGGATAACCACTGTTAACATTTAAGAGCACTATTTTCCTGGATTTATTCTGTGCTTAAATTTGATATACAAGCATATATATGTATATGTGTATATGCATATATGTATACGTCATATACAAATAGCCATACATACATGTATTTCTTTTTCACAAAGATGGCATTCTGCTCTCTCTCTCTCTCTGTCTCTCTCTCTCTCTATACACACACACACACACACACACAAATTTGTTTTTATAATACAATTTGTTTTTATATTAACATTTTATTTTCTATATCCTGTTAAGCCAGTACATATTTTTCTATGTATTCTTGCTAACGGTTGCATAGTACGGCATTAAATAATTATAACATCTTTTATTTACCCAATCCCCCAACTGATGAACACATAGTTCATTGCCAATTTGGGGTATTACCAAAAGGCTGCAGTTAACATTCTTGTGAATATATTTTTTCACTGATTTATGTTACTATTTCTAAAATGTAGAGTCCCAGAAATAGTGATCCAGAGAAGTGGGAATTGCCTGAGTTATTAATACATCAAAAGAAAGAATGTAAGGTGGAGGCGCAAGGGATCAACAGCATCAGAAGCAGAGAGGGTCTGGAAGGCAAATGTTTGTAGGGCCTATCTGAGTCATGTTGAGAGAAAAGGAAGTCTGAGTCTCTGACATCAGGTGACTTGGTTTCACTGGCAAAGTATCTCTCTGAGGGGAGCAAGTGCCACCAGCTCTCTTAGGTGAGAATTTTAATTTTAGGTGATAATTAGATAATTTAAATATTGCTTAATTCCTGTAACTTATTCTGATCCTGATTCTATGCTCACTAGGCAACATTATGAATACAATATGGTTTCCCCAAAGATCCAACTTGAGAAAGTTGAGTATAGGGGAAAATGTAGGCAGTAAACTCTCTGCCAGTCTGTGTATTGGGTTTCTGTAAATCCTCCCTGAGATATGGATCCTCTCAGTATAGTGGTAAAATTGGTTTTCAAACCTACAGAATAGCCACCCTGTGGAGCCTGTTGAAAGACACCCTGTCATCAATATGATCAACATCTTGCCTCCATTATGTATTTTCAATTCCAAATGCAGGTAACCAGTAAACTCCTAGAAGGCAAGAGACACCCTTGATCTGAGTTTGTCATCCCCACAGTGGGGGGACAGTGGCAGAATGGGCATCCATTGCCAAGTGAATTTCTCAATGTCCTTCACAATTCTCACCTCCACTCCCACTGCAACTCCACTAGTCAGGCTCTCATCCACAACATCAGTACTGCCCTCAGCTGACCCCACTGTCTCCACTCTTGCTCTCCTTGAAAGCATGTGACGATAGTGTCCTTTTATTTAAAGAAAACGTACAACCCCTATAAGCTGGCCCTAAGACCCAAGGTCTGGATCCATCATGCCTTTGCAGTCCAATTTCTTACTACACCTCTTCTCCCATCTCCAGGCCTCTGCTTGTATTATTCTCTTCCATTCCCAGTAACCACTTCTTGAGAAATCAAAAATAGATTTGTAAGATAGAATACATAAATGCTTTGCAGAAGAGCAGGGGCTTCTGTACTCAAGCAAAGGTTAATCTAGCTGGGTGACATGGGGAGGGATGGGGAGAGTTGTGGACTCACCAGTCAGGAGAACCTATCTGCCCCTCCCCGACCCCATCCCCAGCTTTCCTTTTGAGTTATGGTGCCCACCAAAGAATAAGGTTCAAAGCTTTCATTGTTGCAAATCCATATTAACTAGTTTAATAGGCAGGAAAACTGGAAATTGTTAATGAATATAAAATGTTTATTATATAGAAATAAATTTGTGTTATTAAATATTGTTCTAATGTAAGGCAATTGAAGATCTGGACACCTTTCCCAGAAAGATGCTTATTTTACTATAATACATGGAACATGCAATGTTTTCCAAGTTCCAAGGAAAAATTCTTGTCTAAAAGTTGTCCTGGTTTACTGTTTACCTTGCTGCTAAAGAACAGAGGAATGCCTGACCACGAACTCACCACAAATGAAGTATTGACTTGGGTTTGGATGCCTTTCCTAGCATTCAGTATTGCCTGGAGAAAGGTTACAGTATTGCCAGAGCAGCTCTCTCCTTTGAATCAGATGCCCAGTCCTCTGAGATTTGAGATTGCCTCACCTCCAAAGTTAGGATCCCCAGGTCTGCTAGACATGTAAAAAAGGTAAAAATTTCACAGGGGAATGAAAACCATGTGGTAATGTGTAAATATTGTATAATACCGTTTTGAGACAAAAATAAATGGGCAACATAATTATGCTTTGATTGGTTTTTCATGTCAAGGTCTTGATGTCTGAACATTTCTGTTTCATTATCTTGTTTTAGAAGAAATAAAAATTGGGCCAAAGCCAGAGAAAAGAGCTATTCCTGAGTTTGGCAAGTGCCCAATGTAGATGTGCAGCAAATTCTTGATCAAACAGACCCCAACTCACAGGCTTCAACCCTTAACCTGATTTTCTTTTTCAGTGTACCACTTTCAGAAGATATGTTTATCACAAGAAAAGAAGATCACATTGAGGATTTCCTTCTGAAAGAAACTCACAAATTTCAGAGGCTGGCCAATGGTCCGTATCAACTCTACCTATCTGGGGGAGACAGCATCACAAAGGGGTGCAACTAACCAGAGGCAAAGATAAGTGGACCTAATCTCTTCCAACTCTTGACTTCCTCATGCAAGTCAGTCTTTTTCAGTTTCAGTTTTCTTATTCATGAAATGTGGGTAATAACACTTGCCTTCTCAGTCTCAGAGGAGGATTGGGAAAATTACATGAGGTAATATATAGAAGAATGCTTCACCTCTACAACACAATAATGACAACACATTATTGTCATTGACGTACTATCACTTTCTATATTCAGCCTAAAGACATCTCCTGTGTTCTAGAGTCAGACGGGTACTATATGAGCAAGACAACTATATACTTAGCTTTTCCTGGGTGACCTAGATTTCAACAGTTCTACCTGATTGTCCAGATAAGTGTACTCCTCAAAGTGTGCATTTTTACCTAGATTTGAAAGGGGAAAGGGTAGCCACTTAATTTTTAATGAGATGTGTAAATATACATCATATAATTAGAAATCTACACACAATATTTTGAATGAAATAGAATGGTCGTTGATTTAGAAGTCTTCTATAAAATAAAACTAAGCGCAAAAAGAAAGAGGATGCAACATGGAACTATCTCAGGAAAGGAAAGGAACAATGAGCTATCAGAGGTATCTGTTTCCAAGTAGGTAAAACTTACCCTTTGAAATTAGATAAAACACTTCTGTACCTTTGACTATGGGCATGAAGTCAAAGGAAGCATTCCTCCAATCAGAGCCGGATGTGAGTTATGACTACTTAAGAAGAAAATGCCTTTCATGGGAAGTCTTTGGCAGCTATGTAGCTGGATTAGAAAGGAGTTAATTTAAGTGCACAAATAAATGGAATCTATATACATGGGGATTAGAGAATGTCATTCTTGACATTTCAAAAGAATAGATTTTTGACCTCAGTTGGAATATGCATGTGATGTGTCTCTCATTCCATCCCCAGCATTACTAACTGGTGTATTATTATTTCAACACTAAACAAAGAGAAACAGCACTTGTCCCTGGACCAACATGTTATTTTAGAAGTCCCAGTCTCAACCCAAGGAATATTTTGACAGTGGATGGAGCACATACCCCTTAAAAACCCCACACAGCACAACTGGTAAGTCACCCAGAAAGCCAATTCTATTTAAATGCTTATGAAACCTCTAAGGAGAAATTCAAAACATTTTTTAAAAATCACAGTTGTCAGTGAAATACTTCCAGCAGCAATAAGCTGGGAAAGTAGATGGCAAAACTCGGGGTGTTTTCTTCCACTTGAAGAGTCAATCTTTCCTTCTTTTTTAATGTATGTATGAATGGATGTATTTTAACAGGAGGCAATGAGGGCTTGTGTTTGTATCCAGGTTGATTCTGAAACATTGAGCAGATATGCATAGCAAATCCTCAAGGAGGTGAAAAGGCCTGGTGAGAAACTCATCTAGTCCAGCTTCCAACTGCAATGTCCAATTCAGGCAAACCCCTGGTAATTCTAATGACTTTCCTCTCTAATCTCAGTCCAATTTGGCTGTTGGGTTTCAGGTCTCATCACTCTTCCATCTATGGCTCAGGCACAACCACTGTAATAATGCACACCAACAATGAGGAGACTTTGTGTTTTTGTTTTGAGTATATTAACCTGAATTTGATAAAGTTAGCAAATAATAACTTCCATAGTGATGATTTTTTTTTCAGGTAACCATGTTGAAATGATCCTAATTTTCCTTAGGGTCATGTCTAAGATCAGAGATTGGCAAGCTTTTTCTGTAATGGGCTCGATGGTAAATATTTAACTCTACAGACTATAAAGTTTCCATTGTGGCTTCCCAATTTTGCTATTACATCAAGCAGTCAGTTACAGGTAATATGTAAGCAAGTTAGAATGGCTGTGTTCTAATAAAATACTTTATGGAGATATATTTGAATTGTATATAATTTTCATGTGTCAACAATATTGCTTTTCTTTTGACTTTTCCAACTACGTAAAATGTAAAAAACACTTTTAGCTAGCAGACCATACAAAAACAGGCAGCAGGCCACATTTGGGCCAAAGTTTGCTGGGCCAAAGTTTGCTGACCCACGTCTGAGAAACTCTGTAGGAAAAAATTGCCAAGAGACACTTTTAGGAGTCACCATAGAGGAGGTTAGCTATGGATACAGCCCCTTCCTCAAAAGTTAAAGGCCAGTCACAGGTGATAGTCATTAGTGCTGTCCACTGAATATTCTTTGTTCTTTCCCTAGGAACATAGTAGCATTGTCACTTCCCACACCCTTATAGTTACTGTGGCATGTGACTATAGGAGACGTGAACGGAAACGACATGTATTCCCTCCAGGTGAAAACTTAAAGAGTAAAGACATGATTTACCATATTCCCTTCTCTAGGTTATAGTACTTATGAATAGGTGAAGTACCCACAACTGACCTGCAGGTCATATAGCCTGAACAAGAAATAAGATTCTGTTGTGTTAAACCACTGAAATTTTGGGGTGATTTGTTCACAGGTTACCCCAGCCTGTACTAAATGCAATTGGATTATTACTTACTATGATCAGAGGATGCCTGTGGTTCCTTAAAATGAAATATTTATTCTTACATCAGCAAGAGACAGCCACTTGGCCAACTGAAAATAAGTTACCACATATATCATAGATTTATTGTCCTTCAATCTGTGACCTATCAAGAAAACTATATCTAGTAGATAATTTTTAATGCTTCTATTCAATGCATTAAATGCATTGAATAGGTTATAAGACAGGTAGTCTCATATTCTGCTGATGGAAAAGTAAACTGCTGGAATCTTTCTAGAAAGCTAATTTCCTATACCCACCAAGGTCTTTTATAATTTTTCAGACTCTTTGACTACAAACTCTATTTCTAGGAATCTAGCCTAAAAATATAGTCAAGAATCCAGGCAAATATCTGTGAATAATGATATTCATTCTTGTCAAAATAACAAAAAACCCTGGAAATAACTGTATTCAGCTTTATGAGAAATAGTAAAATTATGGCATATTCATATAATGAAAAGTTATACAACTATTTAAAATTACATTTATAAAGAAATTTAATAATGAAAAATAAATTAAATATAGTGTGATCTTTACCTATATTTACATATAATATATAGAGAAAGAAACAAAGTGAAGAACTGGAATGAAACACACCAAAACATAAACAAATGGTTATTTTATTCTATTGACATTTTTATATTTTCCAAATTTTCTACAAGGAGTGTGTGTGTGTGTATTACTTTTATAATCAAATAAAGCAATAAAAGTCATCCCAAACCAGCCAGCCTTAGACTCATCTCCTCACAGATGAGGAGATGAGGAGATGAGGAGATGAGCTTTCCATAAGCTATGAAATGCCCAAGAATCCTCTGTAGTGAAGAAACTCCCCACTTTCTAACATTTTTACTTAGAACCCCTAATTAAGCTGTCAGCATAAAACCACCCCAAGAAAATGACTCATAGAAGTCCACATCAGAAAGAATGGTCCTTCCCTTCTTCCCAATGTTAGCATATATTAATTCAAAACTTATTACTATTTAAATTACTTTATTATCATAATTCTTGTGAATGACTTGCTTTGGGAGGATTTCATAGATCTTTTAACCTACCCTTTCAGCCTTACCATCCCCACGATAATGCCAGCTTCTATAACAGCAAATAATCTCAGTGACTTAACACAGTCATTCTTGTTCCCTTCACAGTCTGATCAGGTATTTGGTGCATGGCCTTCTGTTCCATGGTTAAAGTATCTTGGCTTCTTTTATTTCATGGGACCACCATCTGTAAGGGCTTCCTCAGAGGGCTTTGCCAGATCCTCTGCATTCAGCTAGCCAAACAAGCTGGGCAAGAAAGTTAGGAGAAAAGGCATACATCACTCTACCTTCATTCCATTTGCTAGAAAACAGTCACATGACCACACTTACCCACAAGTGGGACCGAGGAATGTGGTCTTTCTGTAGGTTCGCAAGCAGGAGGTGAGGGTGGGGAACATCACCAGTCTCTGCCTTACCCGCTACAGATAACTAAGAGTAGCTCTCAGCTCTCAATACTACATATTGTGGTTTACTTTCATCTTTTGCTAAAGGAACTCTCCCACTCAGTTCCTCTTTCCCCTACCAGATTCCCCAAATTGGTTTTGAATCTCACCTCTAATAAGCTGTTTAAAATGCCCCAATCAAAAGAACTCATTCCTTTCTTTACGGACCTGTTGCATGAATTTCTATTATAATTATTCTTGGGGTCTGGGGCTTATATTAGTGGAAATTGTGTGTTTTTCCTTCATCAGAGGTAAGAGACTGAACCAGGTATTATTCTTCACCATCTCCCATGGTATCCAGCTCGGGGTTTTCACATGCTAAGCACTCAGCAAATACTAACTCCCTTGCATTGCTTTTCCACCAACATTCATGAAAGCTAACAAAACAAAAATACACCAGCCTAGTGTTTCACAAAAATGCTGCCAGTTTTAGCTCTCCCTCTTAACAAATATTATATGAAGAGCATTTATAAGAAGGTCCAGAAGAACCATTGAAGAAGCACATGAGCTTTAAAACCTCTTTGGGGATTGATTTAAGAACCAAAGGATCTAGCATAAGGTTTCGTATTCCTCTGATAATCCTACGTATTTTGCAGACTTTAAAACTCTCTGTGGACTTTTCCTTTTCCTGGAAAATCCAAGTTCTTTAGTAAATCAACTTTTCAGCCCAGTGGGTATAAAAACAGACTGGGTAGTAAATGTGCTTTAGCTTTGCTGAGTTTGCAGGCAAATGGAAAGAGAAGCAAAGAAATAAAGTAAAAGTGAGAGGTGTGAACTTTCCCCATCCATCTTAATGGAGTGCTAACCTTCTTGCCTCAAGGTGACTGTTTGAATTCTAGAACTATTAAACAACAAGCTGAAATCCAAACAATCAGTCTGGGAGTGAAATTGCCTTGAAAAAGGACAGCTGTGTCCAGTTTTGACTAGGCTGTAGGCTTAAGAAAGCAAGTACACCCTCAAAAAAACTGATTTTGGCTGTCCTCTGTCAGTTTTAGACTCTGCAACCTCTCCTCCTTGCTCGGCCCTGAAATGTTCACTCTGTTTGAAAGCTGGACTGGGTATAAAACGGGGCCTTGCTTTTAGGGATGGCATCTAAGAATGGGCACATTAAGTGAAAGACACTATCTTTTGTCAAAGAGTGCCTCAAAACTCTTAGAATTTGGGGTGTTAGTGATTGCTGATTTTCACCATTTGGAGCAATTTGTACAGTGCCTAGTACTAGGGGTTGTACAGAGGGGAAAGGCAGAAGGAGGCTAGAGACTGACCAACAGAGCTTAACTTAAAACATTTAAAAGCAACACATGCTTATATAGAAAATTTAGAAACCTCAGACAAAAGAAATAAACAAAAATTACCCAAGTCCCTATATTCCAAAACAAAGCTGTTAACATTTTGGTGTTTTGCCCTGTAACAATTTTTCTCTGCATAGGGTTCAGAAGGAATTTTGTTCTTTGGTTGGAAGCTATCGGCCAGACCAGAACTGAGACTGTAGGAGAAACTGAATCCAAAAAGAGCAGATTCTAGGCCTAATTTCCAAAGCATCCTTCTTGATACTCTCTTCATTTATAAAATAAAAGGACCGGAACCAAACAACTCCCTGCTGGGTCTGATGTTTGGTAATTGGGTAAAAGCGTAAGAGAAAAAAATAACACCTGCTTTGAAGTCAAGTCAGACATGGACTTCATTTCCAGCTTTAGGACTTACCACGTGTTTCACCTCAGGCAAATTCTTTAATTTCTCTGACCTAGGTACCTCGTCTTTAAAATACAAATAATATTACTTCATAATTACAGTGTTTTGAAAATGAAAGGACATCATATTGAAGATAATAAACAATCAAAGTTGTGATTATTGTTCTATGATTAATATGGGCTTGGGAGGAGTTTTAGGGAAGCTTTCCTAATATAACACTCCTTCAGTTTCTTCCACTCTCAGTTCTGTCTGGTCAATAGCTTCAAACAAGTCAACACAAATTCCTACTGAAACCTATGCAGAAAAAAGTATTGCAGGGCAAAACACCAAAATGGTAACTGTATTGTTTTGGAATATAGGGACTTGAGTAATTTTTGTTTATTTCTTTCTGTCTGCACTTTCTAAATGTTCTATATAAGGATGTGGTGCTTTTAAATGTTTTAATAAACATTTTTGCTGGGAAAAAGAGTAAATATTCAACAGATACTGTGTGATCAGTAGGCTAATCATTAAGCAGCTCTTTGCAGATTGCTGTTGCATAAATTGTGCAACTGTATACCCCAGATTTCATGGGACAGTTCTAAATATGAATATTTTGTTCCATTCATTTAACTTAGTCTGGTGTATATGGTTACTCTGTACTGTTACACCAGTTGTTTCATTTAGTCTGAAGTATATGATTACTCTATAAATGAGATACAATAGCAAATTAGTGAAAACATACATGATATCACCTATCTAGAAACTTTCATCATTAAAAAGTCCTGTGTGTATACTAAAATAATAATAAAATCAAACTATGTGATGCCTGAGCAGAAAGCAAGCACAAATTGTAAGGTGGCAAATGGGGAAGTCACACTGGGTACTGACAGCCTATAGACAGAGAACTCTTTTGGATTCAATGGAGCACTTCATGTTGATTGGTGGGATAGATGAAAGAGGAGAGAATCTGGGGAAGGTTAAAATGCAAACTAGAAATGGCTAAACGGTTTTCACTAGATGTGAAAGAGATGCGGTGGAGATGGGATTTTAACAGGGTTTTGGAATTACAATAATTATAAAGAAATCTGTGGGCCTTAGGCTTACAAAAAGGAAACACGTGACTCTATAGGTATCAGTCAGGTAACATTACATAAGGTGTGGCTATAACCATATCAGATTCTTTGCCAACTCAGTGTTTTCTAAGGTAAAAAAACAAAACAAAACAAAACAAAAACATGGATACCCACTTAATAAAATGTATTGGGCTCCATGTAATCAAATATAAGATTAAAACTGACTTGAAAAATTGAAGCCCAGAGGTACAGTGGTCTCCAGGTTGATGCAGTGACTCAACAACCTCCAGGATCCAAATTTTCCAGGTGTGTTTCCCCCTGCCATCCTCTGGGTGTTAATGGTCATCTGCATAACCCAAGATGGCTATAGTCATTCCAAGCATCATATGCTCATACAATCCTGGTGGGAATGGGGCAAGGAAGGCCAGAGGGGCAAGGAAATTCTCCTCAAATGTCTTGCTATCAGGGAAAAGGAGATTTCCTGTAAGCTCCTTCAACAAATTTCGTATGTATCAATGGTCACCATTGGGTCAAACGGCCATCCCCATCAAGGAAAGTAGGAAGGCAGGGGCTTTGTTTTTAGTTTCCAACACAGGCTGTGGTCTCTGCCCACCTGGGAAAATGAAAAAAAAAAACCTAGGGTGGCAATTAGCTGTTATGTAAAGAATTAGCAAAGAGCATCATAAGTGTTATGTTTCAAACAAATTAAAATGCATGCCTTCTTAGCCCATAGTGCTTAAAATAAAAGTACCTGTATTCCTCATACCACCTCTCCACCACCACCTTTACCCTCCCCTCCACTCACGTACACACACAGAGAGAGCAAGGACTGAATGACTTCAAAGTAATTAAAAGTAAAACTAAAATGGATGACAAATTCCTATCTGCTTTGTTTGGCTTTCCAGTAAAAACTAAATTCAACACAAAATAAGGAGAGTAATTTAAAATTGTCATGCATTATAATAATTTATTTGTAATTAGAATACTTCATCTTTTATAAAAGCCCATTACTCTACCTGTGTAGTGTATCCATCTGCACACATTTTTCTGAATTCCCTCAGGTAATTAGTATCATGAAATATTGCTGGATGGCATATTCTCCCCCACCATTACTCCTGAGATTTTATAAAATACAAGCACTCTTACCACAATGTTATGTTGAGAAATGTAATTAACAGAAAATATTGTATGATATTCATGTCAAACATTACTTGGGCAAAATACATATAGACTCTAAGTATTCCTAGGTGACCTAATTAGGCAAAGCAAATTTATCTCACAAATCTTGACACTATATTCCTTCTCTGAGGCAGATATTCAAGGCCTTGGGAAGCATTTGATTCTGGGTTTAACCTCACAGTCGCCCAAGACCTTATATCAGATCACACAGTGAATCTATGAAATGACCCAGGATAATTCCTTTCAGCTCAATTTCAGCAAAGTCCTCATCTCTCTAGTCCATTGGCCAGCCCCACCTTCCTGCTGGATCCTATTTGCACATCTTTATTACCTGCCATTTTGGAAAGCCACAAACCATCTCAGATCTTCTATTCATCAACTCTTCACCCAAGGCACATATGTTGCTATACTCTCTCCAATAATTCAGAAAAAGGGAAACTTAATTTCCTTTTGTTAAACAGTGGCATCCTACTGTTGTCTTTGCCTTTCCTGCTCATACTGAACCCTAAACAAGCTTTTTCATCTACCAAATGTTCCACCAATGTCTAGAGTTTATCTCTGTATTAGAGTCTTGCACCCTTGCACTGTTCTCTTGCACTAGGTATAAGACAGCTGTTTCCACTTAAAGGTAATTATTGCTGCAGTACTGCAACATATCAATTAACATTTTCCGAAGTCAATCATACAAAGATCCAAGACAAAGGTAAAGGAAGGAGATACTTCCGTTCACTAGACTCAAGATGTAATTGGTTTTCCAATTAAGAGTGGTTATCATGAGAAATTATTGGTTCTAAGACTAAAACGTTTACTAAAGCCACAATTACTTTGAGCCAAAGCAATAAGACAAGGCAAAACAATTTATTATAATTTTTATATTAATTCATTTCTTGCACATCTAGTAAGCACTCACAACTTTGAAAAATAAGTGGGGAAAATACAGAAGAAACACAAAACACAGTAAATTTGTTAAACCATAGGAGTGTTTTCTATGAAGGATAATTATGGCCACATGAATCAAATCTCCCTACAAACTGGAGGATCAATAAGAGGGAATAAATAAACCACACACGACCCACACATTTAGCATTACCTGAAAAAAAGCCATGAATTCCAAATCACCCACAAGAAATGACACTAATTTTAAAATTTCTACAGAGCTCTATTGGCACTATGTTCTCAGAGAGTGGAATGAAAGACTCTGTCTTTAAGAGACTTCATGAAAAACAGGGGAAGAGAACAGAATACATGGGTGAAACAGAAAAAGAAAATCATCCTCAGAAAGATAAAATTCAACATTGATTGCTAAAATACTGAGCACATATCTGGGACTTCATATTTCACAACTACACCTATATGAAAGGGACTTTAAAGTGGAGTTTGCAACCAATATCTCTCAAATACAGACAAATTCAGAAAAGCTGTATTTTCTGTTTCCACAAGAAACCTTGTTTCTGGTGGAGAATCAAACAAATACAGAAAATACAGTATTGGAGATGTGATAGTGAAAAGAAAAGAAATAAAAGGAAAATATATAATTGTTAGTCTTACAGAAATTAGAGAAATAAAATATACTCACCCCTCTCCCTGTTTCCATCACCATTAGCATCATCTATTGGAGAAACTCTGCTTCATGATACCAAGAAAGAGGGCACCCTTAAAACTAGAAATCCTGTCCACAAAATATCTAGGAATCAAATCTAAAAAAGCAACCTAGTGCTATGCAAAGATCCTATAGAAGAAAGTAAGCAAACAAAAACATGAATTTCAGTTGAAACTTCTCTTCTAATAAACCATACAACAGAAGAAAACCATAACTAAACTCCAAAGTGAATTAATATTCTTAAGCAACCATTTAGAGAAGGATCTTTTAGTACATATAATCAAAAATTTAAAAACTAAAAAATGAACCTGGAAAGAAACAGGAAGAAATGCAATAAGAATGGCCTGAACTCAGGAAAGAAATTGAATAAAAGACAAAATTGTCTCACAAATGAAAATGAGTTATAAGTTGCACAAGGATGACTAGATTAAAATAAAAATTTAATAAGAGGTTACACAGGTCTGAATGTTTGTGTCCCCCCAAAATTCACACGTTAAAATGTAACCTCCAAGGTTATGGTATTAAGAAGTGGAGCCTTTAGTAAGTGATTAGATCAGGAGGGGTCCGCCCCCATGATTCAGATTAGTGCTTTTATAAAAGGGCTTCAGCAAGCCTATTTGCCCCTTCTACCCCTTATGCCATGTGAGGACACATAGAAGGTGCCATTTATGAGAACAGAGCCGTCGTCAGGCATCAAATTTGCAACTTGCCAGGATCTTGATCCTGGACTTCCCATCCAGAACAATGAGAAATACAATTCTGTTGTTTATAGTTAATTACTCAGCCTGTGACATTTTATATTAGCAGCCTAAAGATAATAACACAGACATGTTGAAAAAAGGTAGGGAAATAACTGAAAGAATAAAAATGAGAAAAGAAGGAAGTAAAACTGGTCAGAGAGAAAACAAGGCAAAGAAGGCTTGGTGCACTTATAATGGGAGTCTCTGAGAAAGGAAAAACAAAACTGTGGAGCAGCTGTGAATATTTAAACTATAGCTAAGTAAAACTTTCCAAAAATAAAAGAATCCTGAAAGTTCTCCCGGGGGGGCGGAGCAAGACGGCCAAATAGGAACAGCTCCAGTCTCCAACTCCCAGCGCGAGCGACACAGAAGACCGGTGATTTCTGCATTTTCAAATGAGGTACTGGGGTCATCTCACTAGGGAGTGCCGGACAATCGGTGCTGGTCAGCTGCTGCAGCCCGACCAGCGAGAGCTGAAGCAGGGCGAGGCATCGCCTCACCTGGGAAGCACAAGGGGGAAGGGAATCCCTTTTCCTAGCCAGGGGAACTGAGACACACAACACCTGGAAAATCAGGTAGCTCCCACCCCAATACTGCGCTTTAAGCAACCGTGCGCACCAGGAGAATATCACCCGCACCTGGCCG
>NW_016809669.1:0-1161 GCF_001698545.2 Rhinopithecus bieti
CCCGCCAACAGCCACTGGCAACCACAAATCTGCTCTTGTTCTCTGTGGGTTTACCTATTCTGAATATTCCACACATGTGTAATCATATAATATGTGTTCTGTTTCTGGCTTTCCTTCACTTAGCAAAACATTTTGATGTTCATCCTCAAAATATTGTAACATATATCAGTGTTTCATCCTTTTTTATGGTCGAATAATATTTGATTATATGGGTCTATCACAATTGTTTATCGAATAATATTTGATTATATGGGTATATCACAATTGTTCACCACGCGTTTGCTGATGAACATTTGTGTTGTTTCCATCTTTTTGGCTATTGTAAAAAGTGCTGATATGAACACTCGTGTACAAGAATTTGGACAACTGTTTTCTTTTCCTTTTTTTTTTTTTTGGAAACAGGGTCTTGCTCTGTTACCCAGGCTGGAATGTAGTTGCACAATCATGGCTCATTGCAGCCTCAACCTCCTCCCACCTCAGCATTCCAAGTAGCTGGGATTACAGGCGTGTGCCACCACACCCGGCTAATTTTTTTTTTTTTTTTTTTTTTTTTTTGAGAGTCTCGCTCTGTCACCCAGGCTAGAGTGCAGTGGCATGATCTTGACTCACTGCAACCTCTTCTTCCTGGGTTCAAGTGATTCTTCTGCCTCAGCCTCATGGGTAGCTGGGACTACAGGCACATGCCACCATGCCTAGCTAATTTTTGTATTTTTAGTAGAGAGGGGGTTTCACCATGTTGGCTAGGATGGTCTTGATCTCCTGACCTCATGATCCACCCGCCTCAGCCTCCCAAAGTGCTGGGATTATGGGCATGAGCCACCATGCACAGTTAATCTTTTTTTTTTTTTTTGAGAGAGAGTTTTGCTCTTGTTGCCCAGGCTGGAGTGCAATGGCATGATCTTGGCTCGCCACAACCTCCGCTTCCTGGGTTCAAGCGATTTTCCTGCCTCAGCCTCCCGAGTAGCTGGGATTACCGGCATGTACCACCAAGCCTAGCTAATTTTGTATTTTCAGTAGAGACAGGGTTTCTCCCTGTTGGTCAGGCTGGTCTCAAACTCCTGACCTCAGGTGATTCACCCACTTTGGCCTCCCAAAATGCTGGGATTATAGGCATGAGCCACCACACCCAGCTAAGTTTTGTAGTTTTTAGTAGAGATGGGG
>NW_016809670.1:0-1742 GCF_001698545.2 Rhinopithecus bieti
AAGGAAAGAATCCTTCCTTTCATAAGGGCAAATTAAAATGCAGGAACTCTGAATTTGGGAGTCTGTTTTTCAAGATGAATAATCATCGTTGGCAATAGGATTCAAATGGCACAACAGAAGGAATTGAATTGATATTGAATAATCTGAATTCTTGAGCCAACCTCTATTTTTGAATATGTACACTCATTTAAGATCACTTTGTGCATTTAACTTGCATTATGCATAATTGCATAACTGGACAACAATATTTGTTTCTTCCTGGAATTTAAGGAGTTTAATTTTTTTTTTTATTTTTTATTTTTTTGAGATGGAGTCTTGCTCTGTCACCCAGGCTGGAGTGCAGTGGCGGGATCTCAGCTCACTGCAAGCTCCGCCTCCCGGGTTCACGCCATTCTCCTGCCTCAGCCTCCCGAGTAGCTGAGACTACAGGCGCCCGCCACCTCACCCGGCTAGTTTTTTTTTGTTTTGTTTTGTATTTTTTTTAGTAGAGACGGGGGTTTCACTGCGTTAGCCAGGATGGTCTCGATCTCCTGACCTCGTGATCCGCCCGTCTCGGCCTCCCAAAGTGCTGGGATTATAGGCTTGAGCCACCGCGCCCGGCCAGGAGTTTATTATATAACTTTTATTTTTATTTATTTATGTATTTATTTTTGAGAGATGGAGTCTCGTTCTGTTGCCCAGGCTGGAGTGCAGTGGTGCGATCTTGGCTCACAGCAACCTCCGCCTCCCGGGTTCAAGCAATTCTCCTGCCTCAGCGTCCCGAGTAACTGGGACTACAGGCATGAGCCACTATGCCTGAATGATTTTTGTATTTTTTAGTAGAGACGGGGTTTCACCACGTTGGCCAGGCTGGTCTCGACCTCCTGGCCTCCAGTGATCCACTCGCCTTGGCCTCCCAAAGTGTGGGATAACAGACATGAGCCATTACGCCTGGCTATTCTACAATTTTTAGAAAGGTAGCAACTTCTTTCCCCATATGACATTAAGTTTTATAATACTAAATATGAAGCTTTAATGTACCAACATATTTGCAATCATCAATAAACATATGACATATCTCTACTAACAAGCAGATTGGAAATTATGGCATCAATTCACCATCTGTGCCATGTAGACTCTAGTTTTGAAACTTTTATTTGAAACAGAAAGTTTATATGTGAGCTTAAGAGGACATTGCACATGGAGTTCTTCTAACTTTATGTGTAAATTTCTACTTAATAGAATATATACTGTTATAAGCTGTTTCACTTATTGTTAAACCTATATACATATACATTAATAAAAAGTCATTAATACCGACCTTCAAATAATTTGAGGTTTAAAAAATTATTAGTACTGTACTTCATTTTTGGAACAGGAATCAAATTATAATAAAGCTAGTAGCACAGAAATAGACAAGATTACTTTGGTTACCAGAGACCCTGCCAAATTTTCAATAATTTACATTTGAAAAAAATAGAAGAAAAAGTAGAAAACGTTACCATGGCAGTAAAATGTGCATGTATTTGAGGATGATATTCAACGGGACTTACCTGAAACAAATATAAAAGAGAAGTAGAAAATTCCCTAAATCTCTGAAAATGTTAAGTACTGAAGGTGGAAAGTAAGATAAATAATAATTATGACTTTTCCTAGAATGAGGGTAAGGATCCAGTTATGAAAACCCTAACACCGTCAGAGTAAGTCTTAAGGGAGGACCACTTCTGGAATTCCCTGGTTTTGCTCCCCAGCTGATGTGCAGA
>NW_016809671.1:0-1155 GCF_001698545.2 Rhinopithecus bieti
TAAAGATACAAAAAATTAGCCAGGCATGGTGGTGCACACCTGTAATCCCAGCTACTTGGGAGACTGAGGCAGGAGAATCACTTGAACCCAAGAAGCCGAGGCTGCAATAAACCAAGATCACACCACTGCACTCCAGCCTGGGTGACAGGACAAGACTCCATCTCAAAAAAAAAATAAATAAATAAAAAATAAAGATAGCAGCTATTTAGAAAAAAAAAAAAAAAAAAAAAAAGAACTATTGGAAACAAGAGCTCGGAGTCACAAAGAAGATGAGCACTCAAACAAAAGGATTTCTCAGCAAGGAAAATTTACTTCTGCAGAAGGGTGCTGCTTGCACTTCTGGCCGTTGCAAGAGCATACTGAACAATGGAGGGAAGGGGGTTTTATCCCTAATGCAATCAGCCCCTGCTACTGTGTCCTGTCCCCATTCACTAGAGTCAGACCGCACAATCTAAGCTGATCCCGATTGGCTATTTCAAATGGAGCAGGAGTGTGAGTAAGTAGGGCAGGAAGGGCTGTTGCAGTGAGAAGGGAGAGGCCATCATTTACTGTGCAAGACATGTCAGGGTGTGTTAGCCTGCAAGCAAAGTCAGGAAGGGCCCTCTGCAAGTTACAGATTGGGACTGGCAGGAGAAGTTGTTTACAGAGTGGGTAACTAGGAACAAGAGAGTACAAGGAAGTTGGATTCTAGGAATAGAGAACAAAGAACAAGGAAGCTGAAGAAGCTGAACCTTTGAAGGAGAACTTACTGTATCTAACAGAACAAATGAGGCTTCTGCAAGACAATTGAAATGATACACTTAAAACAGTCCTTCATGAAAGTAACATATTAGCTACCTGAGCTTCTGCTTTAGGTTATGAACTCCAAAATAGACTGGCCCCAATAATTTACAACAGGTAGCCCTAAGCCATAAATGAATAGAATCTGTGAATTTTGGCTTTGTTCATCTGTAAGAACTTAAGAAAGTGCTGTGCATTGGATCAGTTCAAGTCTATTGGATGAGCTGTGAATCTCATAAGCATGGAAATGTAGGAATAAAGATAAATATACATAAACGAGCCTGGGCTCAGTGGCTGACACCTGTAATCCCAGCACTTTGGGAGGCCAAGGCAGGCAGATCATAAAGTCAAGAGTTCAAGACCAGCCTGACCAAC
>NW_016809672.1:0-1320 GCF_001698545.2 Rhinopithecus bieti
CACATGTACCCTAGAACTTAAAGTATAATAATAAAAAATAAAATAAAATAAAAATAAAAATGGTCTGGGCTTGGGTAAGACCAATCAGCACTATAAAATTATTGTCGTATATATGGCCCTGTTTAAGACTGCTCAACTACATTTTGGAAAATGTGTTGATGTGACATAGACATGTACATATATGTCAATGTTGTATTGACATAATACACAAAGATATTCTTATAGGAGAGATAAAGCGTTTCAAGTGTTTGTGAGCCAAAGAAGAGTGAGATCCTGTGACCATAAGTAGGAGCAAGGGAGCTAGGCCTGACCTTGGACTTTGAGACCACTTCCAAGAAGTAGGGCCTGGACTTTGAGATACAGGTGTTCTTGGAGGACTTGCAGTAGTAGCAGGTTTTGAGCACTTACCAAATGGGAATATACCAGGAGCAAATTAAGGAACCGGTATGGACACAACTCAGATGAAATGGTATGGACAGAACAGTGCAGAGTGTTAATGCCAGTAGAAGCAAGTGTCAGTCATTATCACTCCTCTGCTTGCCTTGGTGATCTCAGGAGGGCTAAGAACTGAAGAGGGAGATTTCATCACCTTATGTGGAGGCTTGTCTAGAGTACATTAAGTGATAGCTCCTTGTTAGAAGAGGTTTTCAGCAATAAGTAAGACTATGTCAGAGAGATTAAATTTTTGTATAGGCAATTAGGTATTTGAAAGCTATCAGGGCTAAACAATTTGATTTAAAAAAGTATTCTGAAATACTGGGTTGGTAAGGCATGGACTTAGCCATGACGAAATTGTTATTATAACAAAAATAAGCTAGAATTTATTTTTCAGTTATCTCATTGTAACTACTCACTTGGCTTTTTTGAAATTGAATTTTGCATATGTAAAATGCATATTAAAGCAATAATTTTGTTTTGGTCTAGTATGTGAAACATACTCAAGAGTTCTGTGAAAGCATAAAGTTCTGTGGTAAGATGAGTACAGTATTTTGCTAAACTTGGAAACTTAGCTGGTTAATAACGCAGAAAATCTCAGAGAACCTGACAATATTTAATAATAAATACATATGAACATCATGTACCAGACGAAATGCACGGTTCTTTACTTTAAAAAAAAAATCTTGAAGGATACCAGTAAAGTGCCAAACTTAAGTAGAAAGCTCTGACCTTTAAAAGGTTTTCAAAATCTCATATTAATTAACCCAGTCCTTTTCATGTAAGAAGTGTTGATAGTCTAACAGTTAGTGACTTCCTGTATCAAAAGAAACAAACAAAACCATGAAACGCTGATTGGCAGCAGCAGCTGAACTACCTAAAGTC
>NW_016809673.1:0-759 GCF_001698545.2 Rhinopithecus bieti
CTAGCACTGTTTCTGTGGAATCTGAGAAGGGACATTTCTGATCGCTTTGAATCCTATCGTGACAAAGGAAATATCCTCAGATAAAAACTGGAAACAGGCTTTCTGAGAAACTGCTTTGTGATGTGTGAATTCATCTCAGAGTTACACTACTCTCTCATGGAGCCGTTTGCTAGCACTGCTTTTTTGGCATCTGGGAAGGGATATTTCGGATCACTTTGAAACCTATAGTGACAAAGGAAATATAATCAGATAAAAACTAGTAGGAAGCTTTCTGAGAAACTGCTTTTGATATGTGAATTCATCTCACAGATTTACACTATCCTTTTCATGGAGCAGTTTGTTAGCACTGCTTTTGTGGAATCTGAGAAGGGATATTTTGGATTGCATTGAATCCCATGGTGAAAAGGAAATATCCTTCAATAAAACTAGAAAGAAGCTTTCTGAGAAAAAACTTTGTGATGTGTGAATTCATTTCACAGAGTTACACAACTCTTTCATGTTGCAGATTGCTAGCACTGTTTTTGTGGAATCTGAGAAGGGATATTTTGGATTGCTTGAAGCCTGTGGTGACAAAAGAAATATCCTCATTGAAAACTAGAAAGAGGTTTTCTGAGAAATTGCTTTGTGATGTGTGTAGTCATCTCACAAAGTTGCAACATTCTTTTCCTGGAGCAGTTTAGTAACATTGCTTTCTTTTAACTGCAATGGGATATTGCTAGCACAATGAGTGCTATGGTGAAATAGGAAATATCCTCAGAT
>NW_016809674.1:0-755 GCF_001698545.2 Rhinopithecus bieti
GCAAACTACTCCATGAAAGAAGGGTGTAACTCTGTGAGTTCCATTCACACATAACAATGAAGTTTCTCAGGAAGTATCTTTCTAGTTTTTATCTGAGGATATTTTCTTTATCACCACAGGCTTCAATGCCATCCAAAGTATTGCTTCACAGATGCCCCCAAAACAGTGCTACCAAACTGCTTCATGAAAAGAACAGTGTAACTCTGTGATATGAATTCAAAATCCCAAAGCAGTTTTCAAGAGAGCTTCTTTCTAGTTTTCTCTGAAGATATTTGCTTTTACACCATTGGTTTCAATGCGCTCACAAATATCCCTTTGAAGACTCCAAGAAAATATTGTTAGCAAACTGCTCCATGGAAAGAAAGGTGTAAATATGTGAGATACATTCACACATCACCAAGCAGTTTTTCAGAAAGATTCTTTCTAGTTTTTACCTGAGGATATTTCCTGTTTCACAAGAGGCCTCAACTTGCTCCAAAATATCCCTTTGGGACTCCACGAAAAAACTGCTACATGAAAAGAGAGGTGTGTTACTCTGTGAGATGAATCCACACATCACAAAGAAGTTTCTCAGAAAGTGTCTTTTAGTTTTATCTGAGGATAATTCCTTTGTCACCATAGGATTCAGTGCAATCCAAAATATCACCTCTCAGACTCGCCAAAACAGTGTTACCAATCTGCTCCATGAAAAGTAAGGTGTAACTCTGTGATATGAATTTGCAAATCACAAAGCAGCTTCCCATAAAGATCCTTCT
>NW_016809675.1:0-8856 GCF_001698545.2 Rhinopithecus bieti
CATAAAGTCTTGCTTCAAAAGAAATAAACAACCCTTTTAAATGTATGCAGTATTTTATTTTCTCTGAATGATTCATAAATGTTGAACTAATTCTGTTGGCCTATATTGGAAGTCATTGATGATTTATAAGTAAATTGGTTTGATTGTAAGTACTTGACACAAACTTTAGCATAGTTGTGAAATTCTGTCTAGATTAAACTTATTCCATAGTGGTAACATGGTAGATGCATTCTTATTAAAGTAAGCAAACATATTTAAAAGCTATTGCCTTATTTTGACTATCTGCAAGCCATATATTGAATAACCTCTGAGATCTTGAGACTGGAGTAATTCTTGAGTCAACCTGTAGATTTAAGTTATACCATTCTGAAAAGCTAAAGGGCTTAATTACCGCTATTCAGAAATGACTGGCATTCTCCTTCCCTAATTTATGAATGCACTCTATTTCACATTTCTTATTTAAAAATATGTATTTAAAACCACAATAAGAAAACGACTTCCCTTTCTTCTTTTTAGTTAAAGTGCACTGCATAAAATTAGTTGGGTTTAGAGGTAATACATTTCTGATCCATGACCTCTCTACTTCAGTTCTACACATGATATTTCAGGTAATTATCTTATTGAAGTTGGGAACGGATTTTGACTCATTAAAAAGAACATGCTTTTCCAAAGGAGAAAGAGGCAGAGGTGGAATCATAGACACTTGATTTTCTGCTCAGGCTATGTGGTATGAAGTGTCTGTTCATGCATTATAGTTTGGGCCATTGTCCAGCCCATTTCCCATTCTCTGAGAACTGACATCTCAAGTCCAAGATAAGATGCTGCATTAGGTCTCTACTAGATGAGCCTGACCACAATTGATTCTTTAATCCTAATGCTTGCCTGACTAATACCACAGATGTCCTTTTGCTAAAGAGTTTATGAAGCCAGTTTAATGATAGAGCCCTAGAATAGAAGTCTATGGATTTCTGCTGCTAAATTCCTTGCAGAGACCCCAGGCCCTGTTCTTTCTAAGGATTAGATGAACAGGTCTTTTTCTTTGATTCTTTGAGATACCTGAAGATGTTTCCAAAGTGTCCTCATTTTCTGTAAAATAGTGATGTTTCCCTTTCTTGAAAACTATAGATTCTTCAGAGGAGAGTATTCAATTATCAAAGTTATGATAGTTCTTTTGAGGTAACCACTATAGGCAGTAAAATATTTTCCCACTCACTAGTTGAAGGAAGGTACAACATGAGAAAAGGCTACAGTAGTATTTTGAAATCAACGTTATTTCTCATGCTTCCCAGAATTATATTATCCGACTTTACATTTTTCAAATTTGGAACATTATAAAAAATGTTTATGATAAATAAAAGATGCTAAATAATGGTGAAAATGGCAAAAGCAGTTTTAAAGCAAGGTTACAAGGTGCTAAGTTTCGTTTCAGCATTGAAATCAACGAAACCAGTTCAATTAGAAAACCAGGCTGCATATGATGCCTACGCATTTCATGTACTGTTTCTAGCCTACATTTTACAGTAAACATTTTTTGACTTTTAATTTTGCAAGTCTACAAATTTCAGTTGTGTGCCTGAAAAATAGCTTTATAGAGCCATATTCTTCCCTTTCTTACATTGCTTTCTTGTTTCTTACATTTTGCATTGTACCAACCTCTGCTTGGTATTTATTTTCTCCAGACTTTTTCTATCAGATGTACTGGATTTTTTTCCAGACATAAAAGATTAGTTTTATCTGAGCAGTAGCCATGTCCTGATATATGAAAGTTACTGCAATGTAAATTAAAAATGATGTAGAAAAAGGCAAATCTTGGCCGGGCATGGTGGCCCACGCCTGTAATCCCAGCACTTTGGGAGTCTGAGGTGGGTGGATCACTTGAGGTCAGGAATTCAAGACCAGCCTGGCTAACATGGTAAAATCCCATCTCTACTAAAAATACAAAAAAAAAAAAAAATCTGGGCATGGTGGTGGGCACTTGTAATCCCAGCTAGCTGGGGGGCTGAGGCACGAGAATTGCCTGAACCAAGGAAACAGAGGTTGCAGTGATCCCAGATCGCACCACTGCACTCCAGCCTGGATGACAAGAGTGAGACTCTGTCTCCCCCGCCAAAAAAAGAAAAGAAAAAGGCAAATCTTGCAGATGTGTTATCTTTTTAAAAGTTACATAATTCCAAGTTGGTTTAGAAATGTCATATTTCTTTTCTCTCCATGTTTTTCTCCCATAAGACTTGTGTCCTATAAAAGAGACATTTTATCATCTTTTTTCTGTGGCCCCTTGTGCACCTGGATAGACCCAAGCAGAGTAGCCCACCATTGATGCGGCTACTGCAGACATCGCTCAAGGAAGACAGCTGCGTTTCATGGCAATCTCCTTCTGAAATGTTACAGTGAAATTTTCCCAGGAGACATACAGGTCTTGCTTGTGCAAACTTCTGAACTTTCAACATTAAGCATCCTTACTTGTAGAAAACCTCAAAGTGTGATAAGTAAAAAGTTGCATTAACATAGAAGCAGAGAATAAAGTGTGTGTGTGTACATGTTTGGAAAATTACTGAAAATGTTTCAAAATAAATAGAAAAAATCTAAATTATTAGTTATTTTATAAAATGCTAGGCACTAAGGCACCCAGATTTCATGTAAAATGTTTAAAATTTTAAAACCATGCACTTTACTTGTGAGACATAATTGTCATGTTTAGACTTCAACAACATGATACTTTTAGTATAATAAAAGTTCTAAAAACATGAACTTTACTTGTAAGACATAATTATCATATGTAGACTTCTGCAATGTGATGCTTTTTAGGATAATATAGAACAGACTGAAATATTTGTCTTACAGACTTGTTTTCCATGCATTATGCCTACCATGCAAAATGCTGACTTGGTGGGGCTTCACCTTTCCATCACCTCAACATAAATCTTCAACATCATTTCTTTATGACTTTGGTCATACTAGCAGTTACTGAGTGAAAGTTTTATTGACTTATTTGTTGCTTACAAGGGATTCACAAAAACCCTATCAAATTACTGCAAATTTGAGGATACCCTTTAAATTGATTCTGAATCCAAGAAAGATTAAAGAAGCTTGCTCTGTGTGGAATGGGGGAGCAATCTAGGTAGTGCTTTTGAAGTAAGTCTTGCTTCCTGTAGTGAGAGAGGACGTAGAGGTCAACATGTCAAACATCTTAACGATTGTGTTTATTTGTATTTTTACTCAACGAAAATGTTTTGGAAGACAGGGTTAGGATAAGTGTCTGGAGTTCTTAAGAACACGATGGTATCAACTGTCAACTTAAAAGCAAGGTGTACAGAAGCAATCTGATGCCCTTTCTTTTGCCCTGACTAATGGGTACCACTATGTCTCTGGTGCTTTCATAAGATTTGATCAAGTACCATTTGCCTAAAGTGAAATGGGGACTACTTCCTCAGGCAGAAGCACTGTGTGTGAATTGGCTCGTGATGCCTTTGCCAACATTTCTCTCAGTTTTCAATGCACAAACACACTGAAATGAATCAAGGAAACGTGATCTGTGTAATGTCAGTTCTGGATACTGTAACAGCAGCATAGTAACGAAGACGGCATTGTGTTGTGCTTAGAATTACGTTCCAGCTCAAAAAACGTACTTAAGTGACCTGGTTGTGCTTAGAATTACGTTCCAGCTCAAAAAACTTACTTAAATGACCTGGGACATGTACTCCTCATGTCTAAAGCGTCTCGTCACCATTTAGAAGAAAGGAGTCAGATGTTTGTTTCTCTTTATATTTCTTAGAGAATTAATATGGTAGATCCTTGAAAAGGAGAAAGAAAGGGAAAAACTAAAATATTAAATATTAACCAAATAATATGACTGTAGAAGTGCTATTACTTCTTGTAGCTGATTGGTAGTAATGCAAAAATATATCCCAAAATACCTGTAGACTCAATATGTATAATGGGAAAAATTACTTTCTGGAGAGGTTATTTTCAATAAGCAAATTTATTCGTTTGGCCAAATATGAAATTTATTGTGCCCTTATCATAATATCAACCCTTTGCAATTCGAGATGATGATTTCATAATTATAGATTAGTCTTTACAGAGTATAGCAGGCTGGGCGCTGTGGTTTACACCTGTAATCCCAGCACTTTGGGAGGCCGAGATGGGCAGATCACCTGAGGTCGAGAGTTCGAGACCAGCCTGAACAAAATGGAGAAACCCCTTCTCTACTAAAAATACAAAATTAGCTGGGCATGGTGGCACATGCCTGTAATCCCAGCTATTTGGGAGGCTGAGGCAGGAGAATCACTTGAACTCGGGAGGCAGAGGTTGCGGTGAGCCGAGATTGCACCATTGCACTCTAGCCTGGGCAACAAGAGCGAAACTCCGTCTCAAAAAAAAAGAAAAAAAATAGTACAGCAACGTTGATTATCAGTAAATTTGGGACACAACTGGAATTAGAAGAATTAGAAGGATAAAAGTTGTAACTCACCAGTGGAGCTGACCTCCAATAATAACAAACAATTTAAAACTCAGAGTCCAGGGGAGTTTTGTTAACCTTGGCTTATTTTTTGGTAGGAGAGTAGAGATGGCAACATAGGATCTTAAACATCATGGAGAAGTTAGTTGCTCAATGGGAAAATCAAGAGCAGGCAAACACTTCATGTTAAATCCCAGGGAAAAGATTGGTACTCCCTTGGTACAAGGTCATCAATAACTCCCCTGGGACACAGCAGACACCATCATACACAGAAGTGTTGAATTTTTCAAATTTCAACTTTCAGAGAAAAAAACGAAAGTTTCTGTCTCCTTGTGGGCACTGAAGCATATGTCCAAAAGTCATTGGGGGAGACAGGTGTAACTGTTATCTACCTGCAAAGATGAAATTGGTGATGGGTGTAAATAAAAGGACACTCATTAAAAATGTCGAGAGAAAGTCACTGCCAGGTAAAATATAAGAAAATGGTGCATTTTTTTATTTACTCATTATCCTCATTTAGGATAACTCTATGAGGAAAATATAAACCCAGACCTAAGGGAAACATTCACATTTTAAACTGGCTTAAAGCACTGGGATAGCACAGTGAAAAGAGCCATACTGATTGATTCACTCATAATTAGAGTCTGAAAAGCAGGCTGTAATTGCCAAGATGCTCTTAAGCATGTTTACTTTCTGTGGGGAACTAAGAAAGGAGATGTAAACATGGTAATTAAAGGGTTATTTTTTGTCCCTTCGTATTCAAAAATGTTATTATTCAAGAACAACCTGATTTGTATGTGATTGGAATAAAATATTGAAATTTTTGATTTTCTCCTGCACTAAAGGGGATTATTGGTATAGGTAATTGATCACACATATAATTATTATTATTATTATTATATTTATTTATTTTTTTGAGACAGAGTCTCACTCTGTCGCCCAGGCTGGAGTGCAGTGGGGTGATCTCGGCTCACTGCAAGCTCCGCCTCCCGGGTTTACGCCATTCTCCTACCTCAGCCTCCTGAGTAGCTGGGACTACAGGCGCCCACCACCTCGCCCAGCTAGTTTTTTGTATTTTTTAGTAGAGACGGAGTTTCACCATGTTAACCAGGATGGTCTCGATCTGCTGACCTCGTGATCCACCCGTCTCGGCCTCCCAAAGTGCTGGGATTACAGGCTTGAACCACCGTGCCCGGCCCACACATGTAATTATTAACACAACAAGGGCTAGTGTTTAATAAAGCCAATGCCTCAGCCATGATCTGTGTGCTGAAGTTCACCTTCATTCCCTCAGGTTTATGCTGTGCAGCTTCCTAACCCATTCAAAGTCAAACATTGATAGTTCTCTACCATACAGTGTGTTAACATTCAAAGTGCACACCTGGGTCCTAGAATAACAGCTACAGAATTAGTTGTTTCTACTGAGACCAGTTTGTCTTCATAATTATATCTATGTTTGGTCTTTGCTATGGTCTGAATGTTAGTGTTCCCCCTAAATTCATGTGTTGAAACCTAATACCCAATGTTACAGTATCAAGAGGCAGGAATTGATTAGGTCATGGGGGCTCCACCTTCACAAATGGAATTAGTACCTTTGTAAAGGAGGATGGGGCAAGGTCTGTTGACCCTTCTGCTATCTGAGGATGCAGCCAGAAGTTGCCTTCTTTGAAGAACAGAGCAAGCCCTCACTAGACACTGAATTTGCTGATACCTTGATATTAGGATTCCTAGCATTCAGAACTGTCAGCAGTAAATTTCTGTTTTTTTATCAATTAACAAGTCTAGAGCATTTTGTTACAGCAGCTCAGATAGACTAAGACAGTCTTAATCTTTAGACATTAGGAGGGCAGGAAATTATATGAAGAAAGAAATCCAGATAGTTCAATAGATACACAGTTAACCCTTAAACAATGCAGGGGTTAGGAATGTCAGATCCTATGCAATCAAATGTTGAAAACCTGCCTATAACTTTATGACTCCCTGAAAACTTAAGTACTAATAACCTACTGTTGACCAGAGGCCTTACTTATAACATAAGACATATTTTGTAAGTTATGTGTTACATACTGTATTTGTAAAATGAAGTAAGCTAGAGAAAAGCTTTTTAAGAAAATCATAAGGAAGAGAAAATATGTTTCCTATTCATTAAGTGGTAGTGGATCATTATCAAGGTCTTCATCCTTGTCATCTTCACCCTGAGTGGGTGGAGGAGGAGAAGGACGAGGAGGGGTAGTTCTTGCTGTCTCGGGGGTGGCAGAGGCAGAAGAAAATCCTTGCTTAAGTGGAGCCCTGGCAGGTATAGGCAGAAGGAGGAGGTGGGGTTGCAGACGCTGGGGTGGTCATCAGCTGCTCATTGGCGCTCCTGGATTTTGTTTGACCCATGCCTCCTCTCCACCTGGAAACACAAGGAGACTTTGATGTCTTTGACGTCCAGAGGGAGCTGCTGCCGCCATAGTTCCAAGCTGGAAGTCACTAGGACTTCTCTCAAACTTGCGTGCTGAGAAGGCTCAGATGTTGGCCTCAGCTCTTAGGCTGAACTGAGCAGATCCACCCATGAAAACTTTGTGTATTGAAACAAAGAAAGGAGTCCATCAGAAAGCAACACCTATTATCCTGGGCTTGGCAGCAAGGATGAGGACAGAGAGTGGAAATCCTGCAATCTGAAAAGCAGACTGACCGGTGAAAAAGAAGCTGAAGATGCCCCCTCATCTAGAAATGTAAGTAAGAGCCAACAACTGCGCAATCGAAGACCGAGGACCAGAATTCCCAGGTGAAAATCATTTACTTGAAAAAAAAAAAAAAGAAGCCGAGCGGGATGGCTCACACATGTAATCCCAGCACTTTGGGAGGCCGAAGCGGGTGGATCACTTGAAGTCAGGAGTTCGAGACCAGCCTGGCCAACGTGGTAAAACCCAGTCTCAACTAAAAATGCAAAATTAGCCGGTTGTTTTGATGGGCGCCTGTAATCCCAGCTACTCAGGAAGCTGAGGTAGGAGAATCGCTTGAACTCGGGTGGTGGAGATTGCAGTGAGCCGAGATTGTGCCACTGCATTCCAGTCTGGGCAACAGAGCAAGATTCCATCTCCAAAAAAAAAAAAAAAAAGGACATGGTTATAGCTTGTGGGCAGCTGCATAGCATGCCATGCAAAGAAGAACAAAATTTTTCAAATAATCAAGATTGGAACTCTGGCTTATCAGGTCTTACTTTTCAAATTTCTAGCTAATTAGATCTATGCTGGAGCCACATTTACTGACCTACCATCACCAAGTGTTGTTCCCAAACCACCAAGCTGCTGAGTTCCTATTTCGTTTAATCCTTCTGATAAAGAAATAATGACATTTCAACTTAAAACCTTACTTAAAATACAGGTATAAGATAAAGACCTAATGTTTAAAGTTTTTTATAGTTACAGATAGTTGCCAATTGGTCTGAAATTCACTAGGGAATTAATCTATTTGTGTAGAACTGCTAATTAATGTAAAAATACAGTTAGATTTCATCTCAGTGGTTTATGGATTGTGTACACTGTCATGTAATGGTAATATCAGCGTAACTTTAAATCGTAGTAGTACTTGGTATTAAGTGTTCTCAACTGAGTAACTTTTAAGTGAAATCATTCAAGTTTAGATCTGAGGGGGAAGTAAAGGAATCAACTTTTTCTGTTGATTGTTGGGGGAAAATAGTAATTTAAGATTATCATTCATGAGCCAGTAGATTGTCCGAATGTGAATCATATTATAAGCGTCTAGCTAAGTGATACAATATCAGAGAACTAGGTCTCGAGACCTAGGTAATCGAGAACTAGGTAATTGTGTGAAAGTTTAGTGTACTAGAAACACCCAAGCCAGTAATACGCCAACAACCTGATGCACTGCCAGAAGAAAATGTGAAATTGTCTTCATATTTGCATTTTAGTATATTGTACATTGGTAATGTTAAAAAGGGCTCTTGGGACTTACTTGAATGAGGCATAAAATACACCAATGGTTCTGTTTCTCAGGTACAGTGGATATAGGTGTCTGCCAACAAATACACCAAAATTATGTTTTACAGAAACAGTATTTAATGGCTACTCACTTTCAAAATACACTTTTGTATCACAGCACTGCAGAGCCATTCTGATAGTGATCGCCCTCATCATTCCTGCCAAGCTTGCTTTAGGGAATTGGATAATGTGAAACTTTTAAGTACCTAGGAAAGAGAGAGCCATGTAAATAGATGTAACTTGTAGCACACGTAAAGCCTTTATCCTACAAAAATGCAATATTTTAATATGGATTTGCTAAATGTAAGACCCTGGACTGTTTGTTATACTATGACCTAATTCTAAAAGTTCAAAATAATTTGTTTTTAAAATTTCCCCTTGTGCTAAAGTGCCAGTATATAAATATATAAA
>NW_016809675.1:9690-24496 GCF_001698545.2 Rhinopithecus bieti
ATACATACATAAATATAGACACACACACATGCATATATACACACATATATGTTATAATTTTATAATTGATTTGGTTGTAAATTATATTTCAAAGTAAATCCTTGTAATAAGTTTTATAACTAAAAAGTTTTAAAGCCGCTGAAACATAATTTTTAAGAGATGTTAAATGCAGTATAGGCCTGTTTTTATTTTCCTTCTCTAAGCCCAAAGATGAACTAAAGAGTTTCTCCAACCTTAAAAATTCTTTTTGGCTTTAATCCAGTCTTAGAATCTATGGTACAAAGGTAGTTTAGTGTGCAGTACTAGTGATGTCTGTTTCTATTTGGTCAAGAGTAATTGCAACTGAGACTGAGGGGACTGCATATGCAAAAGATGTAAACTTTTGCATAATACGTTGAATAACACGTTTTGCCAACCTTAAAGGTAAACATTAAATATAAGTTAACCTCACAGCAAGTTAAAAGAAAAAAAGTACATGGGTCAATTTAAAAATTCTGATAAATCCCTATTTTCTAATTTGGCATCTTTTTGATGTTTATAATCAGATGACTAAGTTGTATTTTCCAAATAAATTCAGATGAAATAATATTGCCCAAGTTAAATATTGATATCCTAAAGGCAAATTTATATAGTACTTAATGTACATAATATGAAATTGAAGCATGAAATTTAAAGAATAACAGTTTTTATTCTCGCATCCCCACACACAGAAACGTGGACACTCGTGTTTCCATCCTGCATTGTTCAAGGCTCAGCTGCAGTTTCTTACAGTGTACTTACATCTAAGTAGATAAAGCAGAAATATTACACATAAATATGAATAAATACATGTGTAGAGTTACTTACAAACATCATTCAGTTAGAATACTGGTGAAGCATTTGTTTTTAGACATGGTTATTTAGAGTAGAGTGTTTGTCTTTATTCCTAATTTGCATTCAGTGAATCTGAAATCCAGTTCTCAGTTGCTGCTGCTAATAAATCTGTAAATCATAAGCATTTGGAACAAATGAGACTTCACTATGTTTCTATTTTGCTCAGTGGCATTATTCTATTAATTACTGTTATACAATCTGTGCAATGAAGGAGCTACAGTAGGGCCCAGAGTCCGTGGGAGTGAGAGGCGGCAGGGGATTCATACCCACAGGGAGGCTTTCTCTGCAGGCCTTTCCAGGAGTCAAAGGAGACCTGGGAGAGGTCAAGAGACAGGAGGGAGCCTCTGTCTTGGCCCTGGCCTGAGGGAGGGAACAAGCAGCTGCTATGGGAACAGTAAGCAACCACACATAAATCCTCTTTCTTCTCTTATATGGAACAAATGCTTTAAACTGCTGAGGGAGGGAAGTACTCTGTCACTTCAGAGCATGGATGAAGATCCAGTAGATGTGGGCAAAGGGAATTTTAAAAATGAAAACAAACAAACCTCTACCTCTAGGGAGGGGTACGAAAACTTCCTGAGGTCAGATTGTGAAAACGTCTCTATTGCAAGGAAGAGGCAGAAACACTGAGAAGGCCCCTCTCTGAGTCCCAAAATCCTATCACTTCCCTAAATTTGAGATTGAGACAGAGGAGTAGAAAGAGACTTCTCATTGCCCCCACTGGGCTAACACAAGTCAATTAGTGAGTTACTTCTGAGCAACGCTGAGAGGGGGCAAGCTCATGGAGAGAGACCTGCTGTCGGGCTGGCATCAAGGGTGGACCAAAGCTGAGGATGGAGCAGAAACCTTGAGGCAAAACCCTAAACACCAGAGAACACTGAAGATATTTGCAACCTTTAGTCCACTAAAGGATGACAACAGCAACAAGAAAACTGAAACCTGACTGGACGCCTAACTCGGATTAATGCTACACCTCCCAAAAAAAGATCTAGCTGAAGAACAGACATCCCATTTCTAGACATAATTAATAATTACCTCATCTACATTGTCCTTCATAAAATGACTAACTTTCAACCAAAAACTACAAGATACACAATGAAGAAAAAATTTTTTAAAAAAAAGAAAAAAACTCATGAGGTAAAATGATCAGTAAACTAGGCCTAATTGAATAGTTCTGTTAATCATCTTGAGAGTATCTGAAGAATACTATCAAATGTATACTATCAAAATGTGTATATAAAATGTATACTATCAAAATATATACTATCAAAATGTATCCCAAAAGGTCCAAATGTCCTTCAGATGTTTGAATTATCCTTCAGGAATTTAAAATAACAATAATTAACATTTTGAAGGTTGTAGTGAAAATTCCAGACAATATGCATCAACAAAAGTACAAGTTTAAAAGAGAGAGAGAAACTAAAGGAATCAGCTGGAAATGCTATAAATGGAAAGTATGCTAACAGAGATAAAGAATGTCTTTGAAAGATTCGTTAGTAAACTTGACCCAGCTGAGGAATGATCCAGTGAACCTGAAGATAGGTAAATGCAAATTATCCAAATAAAAATACACAAAGAAAGAATAAAATATATTTTATTAAAGTATCACTCATAACGAACAATTAAGAAATATAAATAATTAAATTTTGAATAAATGGGTACTTTTATGTTTGTAGGATTTATACTCTGGAAGTTGTAAAAGCCTCAAACTATACAAAGAGTTTTGGGAACACACACACACACACACACACACACACACGGACACACCCCTCCCCACAGAGGAGAAGTCCAGTTGCAACTTAGATACATACTGGTGCATTTATGTGCCAATATTTTATTTTCTTTACTTTATATTATCTTATTTATTATTTTCTCCAACTTTCATTTTTGGTTCTGGGGTACACGTGAAGGTTTATTGTATAGGTAAATTACATTTCACAGAGGTTTGGTGTACAAATAATTTTGCCACTCAGTAATAAGCCTAGTACCCATTAGGTAGTTTTTTGATCTTCACCGTCCCCCCACCCTCCACCCTCAAGTTGGCCCGCGTGTCTGTTTTTATTTGTGCTCATGTGTACTTAACGTTTAGCTCTCACTTATAAGTGAGAACATGCAGTATTTGGTTTTCTGTTCCTGCATTAGTTTGCTTAGGATAATGGCCTCCAGCTCCATCCATGTTGCTATAAGGGACATAATCTCATTCTTTCTCATGGTTGCATAGTATTCTGTGGTGTATATATATACCACATTTTCCTTATCCGGTCACCACTGATGGACATTTAGGTTGATTCCATGTCTTTGCTATTGTGAAGAGTTGCTACAATGAACATACACATGCATGTGTCTTTATGACAGAGTAATTTATATTCCTTTGGGTATATGACCAATCATGGAATTGCCTAGTTGAATAGTAATTCTGCCTTGAGTTCTTTGAGAAATCACCAAAGTGCTGTCCACAATGGCTGAACTAATTTGTATTTCCACCAACAGTGTATAAATCTTCCCTTTCCTCTGCAACTTTGCCAGCGTCTGTTTTGTTTTAATTTAACAATAGCCATTTTGACTGGTATAAGATGGTATCTCATTGTGATTTTGATTTGCATTTCTCTAATAATAAATGATGTGAAGCATTTTTTTCATATGCTTATTGGTCACATGTATGTCTTCTTTTGAAAAATGTCTGTTCATATCCTTTGCTCACTTTTAATGGGGTTGTTTTATTCTGGTTAATTTGTTCAAATTCCTTATATATTCTGGATATTAGATCTGTGTTGGATGTATAATTGGCAGATATTTTCTCCCATTCTGTAGGTGTCTATTCACGCTGTTTATAGTTTATTTTGCTGTACAATAGCTCTTTAGTTTAATTAGTTCCTACTTGTTAATTTTTGTTTTTGTTGCTATGGCTTTTGGCATCTTCATCATAAAATCTTTGCCAGGTCTTATGTCCAGAATATTTCCTAGGTTATCTTTCAGCCTTTTTATAGTTTTACAGTTTTACATTTAAGTCTTTAATACATCTTGAGTTGATTTCTTTATACAGTATAAGGGAGGGTTCCAGGTTCAATCTTCTGCATATAGCCAGCCAGTTATCCTAGCACCATTTATTGAATAGTAAATTCTCTATTGCTTGTTTTTGTCAAATTTAGGATTGACTGTTTAATTTCCATGGAATAGTATGGTTTTGAGAGATCTTTTTGATATTGGTTTTATTTTTTTTGTGCTGTGGTCCAAGAATGTAGTTGGTATAATTTTTGTTTTAAATTTGGTGAGTATTGCTTTATGGTTGAGCATGTGGTTGATTTTCAATTATGTGCAATGTGCAGATGAAAATAATATATATTCTATTATTGTGGGGTGGAGTCTTCTGTAGAAGTCTCTTAGGTCTATTTGGTTAAATGTTAAGGTTGGCTCCTGAATATCTGTTAGTTTTCTGCCTCCATAATCTAATACTGTCAGTGGGGTGTTATCTTCCATTCTGTGTGGTTATTAAGGTCTCTTTTTAGGTCCCTAAGAACTTACATTATGAATCTAGGTATTCCAGTGTTGGGTGCATATTTATTTAAAATGGTTAAGTCTTGTGGAATTGAACCCTTTATTACTATGTAATACTGTTTGTGATTTTTGATCATTGTTGGTTGAAAGTCTATTTTGTCTGCAATAATAATAGAAACTCCTCCTTTTTTCTGTTTGTTTGATATATTTTCATCAAAGCCTTTACTTTGAGCATATGGGTATCATTGCAGGTGAGCTGGGTCTCTTAAAGACAGCATACGTTTGGTTCTTGCTTCTTTATCCAACTTGCCATTTTGGGCATTTTAAATGGGGAATTTAACCCATTTACATTTAAGGTTAACATTGATATGTGTGGATTTGATCCTGACATCATAATGTTAGCTGGTGTTACATAGTCTTGATTCTGTAATTGCTTTATAGTGTCAACAGTCTATGAACTTAAGTGCATTTTTGTGGTGGCCATTAATGGTCGTAATCGTCTCTTGTTTCCATGTTTAGCACTCCTTTAAGGACCTCCTGTAAGGCAAGTCTGGTAGTAATGAATTTGCTTAGCATTTGCTTGTTTGAAAAGGATTTTATTTCTCCTTCACTTAAGAAGAATAGTTTGGCTGGATATGAAATTCTTGGTTGGAATTTTATTTAAGAATGCTGAATATAAGCTCCCAATCTCTTCTGGCTTGTGGGATTTCTGCTGAAAGATCTGATTTGTTTTTTCACATTGACCTTGGAGAATCTGATGACTATGTGCTTTGGAGATGATCATCTTTATACTATCTTTAAGGGGTTATCTGAATTTCCCAAATCTGAATGTCAATGTCTCTAGTGAGGTTGGGAACATTTTCATGGGCAATATCCTCAAATGTGCTTTCCAAGTTTCTTACTCTCTCTGTCTGTTTCTTTCAGGGACACCAGTGAGTCATAGGTTGGGTATTGTTACATAATCCCCTATTTCTTGGCAGTTTTGTTCATTCTTTTTCATTTTTTTTCTTTATTTTTGTCTGAGTTGATTTGAAGAAGTAATCTTTGAACTCGGATTCTTTCCTCCGCTTGGACTATTCTACTATCAACAATTCCAACTATCTCATGAACTTCTTGTAGTAAATTTTTCTTTTTTATTAGACCAATTTGGTTCTTAAAATGGCGATTTTATCATTCAGCTCTTGTATCATTTTATTGGATTTCTTTCATCCTTGGATTGGGTTTCAACTTTCTCTTGAATCTTGATGATCTTCATTGCCATACAATTTCTAAATTCTGTATCTATCTGTCAGCCATTTCAGTGTGGTTAAGGACCATTGTTGGGGAGCCAGTGCAGTCCTTTGGAGGTAACAGTACACTCTGGCTTTTTGAGTTGCTAGCTTGCTTGCACTGGTTCTTTCTCACTTTTGTGGCTGATGTTCCTTTATTCTTTGAAGCTGCTATCCTTTGGATGGGGCTTTTTGCTTGTATAATCTTTGATGACCTTGAGGATTTCACTGTGGTATAAGTTGGGTTCAGTCAGCTGGCTTTATTTCTGGATGATTTCAGGGGGCCAAGGCTCCGCTCAGCCCTCCTGGACTAAATGTTCTAACACTGAGGGACTGAAACCTAGCACATAGCTTTTTTTCTCTCGTTTCTTGAGGTTAAGTATCTGCTGCACTGGAGGAACCGAGTTGTTCCCGGTCTACTGACAACAACATTTTGATGGGGGTTTCTGGCTAAAGTGCTTCATTGGGATTGCAACACCTGGGTCTGTATGTACTGGAGGTGGTGGAGTGGTGGTTCTAGGGTGTCCATGCACATGCTTGCATCAGTGGTGATGAAGCAGTGGGATATGCACATGTGGGCTCACACCAGTGGTGGTGGTAGTGTAGTGAGGTCTATGTGCATGCACTAGCAAAGCAGCTTGGTGAGTCTGCAAGCATGTGTATGTGGATGGGGGCCCATCTGCAGAGGCTCTCTGGTAGTCAGATGGGTTCTGCCAGTGAAGGAGCTATGGCTTCTGTGAAGTGCCCTGGCTGGGCATCTGAGTCTGTGCTGCAAGTGGGTGCAGACAAGCATGGACTCAGGGAGAGGCCAGCAGACAAGGGGATGCTCAGATCAGACTGTCCGATCTTCAGGGCAAGATCACCCTGTTCTGTCCAAGTCTGACAGTCAACAAAGGCCCAAGCCACCTAGAAGTGTGTGAATAGCTTAGGGGGTGTATGTCCCTAGCCATGCTCCACTATAGCTGTTCCCATGCTAAACCCTCTGGGCTTTGCACAGGCTGGAGTCCTGTCCCTGCCAATTCTGTAAGCAGCTATCTCTGCCAGCTCAAATGTCTGAAGTGGTCATGGGGTCTCCTGCAGCTCAGTTTCTGGAGGTCCGTGGGAAGAGTGAGCCACTCCATGCCTACTTAACTCTCCCCTTCTCTTGGAGCTCCTCAGGGGCCAGGAACAAGTGCTGGTACTCAGCAATCCCATTCAGGTCTCACATGTCTCCTTTTTCAGCCCAGGGTCTGCATTCTCCCTCTGTCCATTCTCAATGCCTCCTTTCTGATGATCTGCTCAGAGTATGATGGTCTTCCTGATGGCCTGGTCTCTCGGTGGGAGAAGCTCCTCCTGGCTGCATCTAGTTGGCCATCTTGGCTCCTCCAGTTTCTTATTTGCTAATATTTTAGTTGATATTTTTGCATCGTTGCTTTGCATTTTATTTGTATGTGATCCTGTTCAATTTTCCTTTGTTGTTGTTTTTTTTTTGTTTGTTTGTTTGTTTGCATGTACTATCCTGCCACAGTTTTTCTTCTTTTAAAAATCATCCTGATCTGTTTTCTCATTTATATAAAGTCAGTGTTATATGTTCTTAAATGTTTGGTAAAACTTCCTTTTGAAGAAAAGTATTTTAATCTGGTGTGTCCTTTTTTAGGGGATATTTAAATTATTTGAAGGTAGTCTTCTTTTCTAATCCTTCTAAAATCCTTCTGGTAATTTAATTTTTTCTCTATGAAAATGTCCATTTCATCAAATTTATAAAATGTATTAGCTGAAGTTTTTTCATAGAATTATCAATATTATTATTGCTCCTGTTATTACTATTATCTTCCCCCATCCTAGAGGGTAATTGGTATGTTGTGAGTTACATGTCTGTTCTTAGTTTTTTAGCATACATGCTTAAATCATGACCTGAGCTGCAGTTCAAAGTAGATCTTTTGGCCACTGGTGAATTCTTTCTTGCTAGGGTATCAGAAGTATCACAGATCTGGGTACATGGTTGGATGGATGCTTTTGCCAAGCCCAGTTGTGTGAAATCTGTCCATCTGCAATCTGTAAGTTCAGGTACAGTTAGTTTCCTGCAACATTCTTTCCTAGGAGGGCCAATCCTTCATACAGGACCCAATTTCCAGAAGTGACCTTGGACTCCACCCCAACCTCACACCAAGCCCTCTGTGCTTCAAAATATGTCAATGTTACCTGTCCCTGCTCTCCGTTTCAGAACCTGGAACATGTTTGTCAAAACTGTGGCTTTGTGTGTGTGATCTGTGAAAGGATTGCATTGATTTGAGATGAAAAAGTAATTTTAGGTGTATTAGCTTATAATGTACTTGGATGCAAATTCCAAGAGGGAAATATTTATTAGTGTTTTGTTCCATAATCTACTCTCAATACCTAGAAATTCTCTAGAATATAGTAGGCACACATTTTAATTAGTTAAATGAATGTCTTAGTATTTCTATATCTGCCCTATGTATAGGCTAGAATAGTGGTAGAATTTAAGACGTGACTCACAGAAGTATTAATAAATAAACCCATAGAGGAACATTTATTTGATAAAAATTGTCCTAGAGTTTAAACATTTTGATGTTTTAGTGATAATTATTCTTTTTATTATATCAGACTTTATTGTGAAGCTAATGTGACCTTTCCGTCCCCCTGTTTCATATGTGTGTAAATCCAGACACCATATCGAGTGCATTTATTGAATGTATTTACGTAATTTTATTATTTAATCCTCATATGTGTGTATGTCTATTGTGTGTACAAACATTGAGATGAATTATACACGAACAATTTTATTTTGCAAATGAATTAATTTGGTAACACCAGCTAATACCACAGCTGAATTTAAAAAGCCTTCAGTGCACAGCACCCAGACATCTCTAAACTTCTTTGCGGTTTCTACTCTACTGACTTGTTTTAATAGTTATCTTTCTTCAGATTTAACTCCCTTTCACACTTGATGAAAGTGGTTAATCATTGATAATTGCCCTGAGTATTGTTGATTTGGGTTAATGTAACATTTGTTTGTTTTGAATGCCTAAGCCAGAAGGAGGCCTCACACGCATCAGCCTGCACCACGCCGGGGACATGGGACACAGCTGATGCCAACACCGTGTCTTCTGGGAAGGTGAAGATCACTTTTAATGCACCGTGTGGGGAGGCATAAAAATAAAACCCCATCATAACAATTCTATCTGATCTTAATGTTGTTAAATTTACAGAAAGGTTGGATGAAGGTTATAACCCACTACCTGTAAGTGAAATAAAGGAAAACTGATAGGAGATTTTTTTGACATCATGTAAAAGAAGAAGAGAGCGGACTCTGAAGATCAATCTTTTAAAGGGTTGCTGACACTACCTTGAATAAAATGCATTTTTAGAGCCACTTAATCTTCTAAAGTAAGTTTGTGAAGTGAGGGCTTTAACATTTTAGCCTGAATCCATCACATTTTCTGAACCACACCATCCATTCTGAGAATTACCAAAGCCTGAGATACAATAGGGACAGGCTCGTGATAAAAACACTTCACAGCAAAACACAAAAGAGAATGGCACCATAGCATATTTACTTCCTTGAATTTTTGTTAGTTGAAAATTCTGGTTAAGGCCATTGAGCTTTAAATAGTATCTTATGTTATTTAATTTTTAATTTTACATATTATCTTATGTTATTCAGTTTAATTTTAATGACTCCGTCCTTAGTGGTCATTATTTCTACACAAACGTATCCTTAAAAAGGTCACTTTTAAAAGTTCAAATAAAAATCTTACAGTATACCTACTTTTTACAAAGTATGGTAGGTTAGACTGTTTCTACAGAATAACTTGTGAGTAACCAATGTGAAAAAAAATTGAATAAGGCTTAATTTTGAGTTTTAGAATATTATATCATAAATATTATACTTATTATACCTGGGAACTTCACAATATTTTAGTATCAAGCATACATATGTCCATACAAATGTTGTTATTAGCCAAGATCTCTGTCATTTCAATACATTCATCTCACAAAATTAAACTACTTTCTTTCTGTAATATCTGGTATTCATTGGTAGTAACCATCTCTTTCAGAACTCTACATAGAGACAATTCAAAATAACACATACCATTGGCTTTTGAGCTATGGGATCACTTAGCATTGCACTTTTATTACTAGAAAGCAAAACATCATTTTATTTAACAAATAAGATATTAATCTATCTGAATTTTTGTATTAGAATGAAAATAACACAAATTTAACACAGAAAGAAAAGAAGAGAAACTAGATGGCATCATAGAAAATATTTGGCCCAGAGAAGAGGAAATACTAGAAATACTATTGGCCATAAAATCTTATGAAATATGAACATCAACAAATCATCACTCCCTATTAGCTGTAATGTTTTCCAACATTTTACTGTATATGCAGAGATTTAATATACTATACATAGAGTTCTATAGCTCTTCCCCCATCAACATTATACAATTAGTTCAGCTGTAATGCAACATATGTGAGCCTAAAAATCACCATCATATGCAAATCATACAAATAACACACACACACACTTACACACATATACACGCGTACATAGAAATACACACATAAACATACACACATACATACATACACATACACACACAGATTAAAGGAAAATTGGGGTCAGAGGACACCACTCAACAACTTTGGCAGTGACATTTAAAAAAAATAGTTATCTCATTAAAAGTAAAATGGTGGCAGAGTTTTGTACATGTTAAGTGATCAAATATATACATACCATAGTAAATATGGAACTTTATTTTTAAACATATCTAAGGCCGGGTGCGGTGGCTCACACCTGTAATCTAAACTTATTTGCAAAGGATGCATTTCACAAAGGACTCTTACCAAAACACACAAATAACTCTTAAAATACAATTATAGTAAGAAAGAAATCAGATTAAAAAATTTACCAAAGCTCTGAATAGACACCTGACCAAAGAAGATATACAGATTGTAAATAAGCTTATGAAAAGCTTTCTGTAATGTCTGGTATTCATTTAACATCATGATACATGATTTTACATCATCTATAAATTCTAATTAATACAACAAGATATCGCTACACATGTTAGAATGGCCAAAATCCAGAACATGGACCATACCAAACCCCAGAGAGGATGTGGAGCAACAGAAACTCTCATTCTTTGCTGGCGGGAAGGCAAAATGGTGCAACCACTTTGGAAAATGGTTTTCAGTTTCTTAGAAAACTAAAGAAACTTTAACATATGATCCAGCATCGTGTTTTTTGGTGACTACCCAAAATAGTTGAAAATTTATGTCCACATAAAAACCTGCACACAGATGTTTAGAACAGCTTTATGCATAATTGCCAAAATGTGGAAGCAATGAAGATGTCCTTCAGGAGGTGAACGGATAAACTGTGGTGTATCCAGGCAATGGACTATTATTCAGTGCTAAAAAGAATGAGCTTTCAATCCCTCAAATGACATGAGAGAAAACAACATTAAAGCAGAGTTGATTATTGTATCATTTTTAGCTGCTTTGCCATAAAAGTTATTTGTAAAACGTTGTGATAATCCAAAAACTATAAATTTACGTGGTCTTTTGTTGAACAGTGTCCCCTTATTTGAGGCTTTGCTTTCAGCAGTTTTAGTTGCCCACAGTCAACTTTGGTCAGAAAATATTAGATAGAAAATGTCATAAACAATTCTTAAGGTTTATGTTGCATGTTGTTCTGAGTAGCTTGATAAAATCTCGTGCTGTCCTGCCCCATGCCACTGGGTTGTGAGTCACTCCTTTGTTGGGCATCTCCATGCTGTGGACTCTACCTGCCCATGAGTCACTCAGTTGTCATCTAGGTTATCAGGTTGACAGATCCCATGCAGAAGGGTGAGTACAATAGTACAAGATTAATAAGACATTTGGAGAGAGACCACATTCACATTATTTTGATTACCATATGTCTTAGTCTGTCCTCAAACTGCTATAAAGAACTATCTAAGACTGGGTAATTTATGAAGAAAAGAGGTGTAATTGACTCACAGTTCTGCAGGCTGTACAGGAAGCGTGGCTGAGGAGGCCTCAGGGAGTTTACAGTCATGATGGAAGGGTGAAGGGGAAACTAGCACCTTCTTCACATGGTGGAGCAGGAGACAGAGAGCAAAGGGGGAAGGGCCACACACTTTTAAACCATCAGATCTCATCAGAACTCACTCACTATCATGAGAACAGCCAGGGGAAATCTGCCCCATGATCCAATCACTTTTAACAGTTCCATCCCCCAAAATTGGGAATTACAGTTTGACATTTGGGTAGGGACACAGAGCCAAACCATATTATCATACATTGTTATAATTGTTCTATTTTATTATTAGTTATTATTAGTCTCTTACTTTGTCTAATTTGCAAATTAAACTTCATCATAGGCATGTATGTACAGGAACAAACGTGGTCTATTTGGGTTCAGTACTATTCATGGTTTCAGGCATTCACTGGGTGTTTTTAAATGTATCCCCTGTGAATAAGGGAGTATGACTGTAAGTTATTTATAATTTCATATTATTATACATTCTTTCAGAATATCCTTATTCTAAAAACATTTACAATAATAAATGTTATACTGACACATAACATTGACATAACAATATTCCTTTAAAATAAATTAGAATATATTATATATAATGGGTAATTTAAAATGAGCACTTTGAAGCCAATTGTAATTCTGTCACCTAAAAATTATTTGAGCTCGACCAAATTACTAAATATCACCAAACCTGAATTTCTTTGTCTAGAGAATGGGGGTGAAAATATTTCCTGCATTTTAATATGGTAGAGAATGGAAAGGTATAACATTTTTAAAACTGTCATGCACTCAATAAATGCTAACTGTAGGAGTACAGTCCTAGGATTTTAATAAATCTGGGTGAAGTATTAAATATTTTTAAGGTTTCCAAATTCATTTTAGCAACTTACTTTCCAAAAGATGTGTGTAAGAGAATACTTGTGGTCTAACTTTGCTAGAATATTATTTTAAAACAATTTGCTATTTTTAAAGACATATTTCTTTCTTTTTTATTTGCTTATGAGTGATGAATGTATTTTCAGAGGATATCTCTCCTGTGGATTGAAGTTTTTCCTATTCTACCATATGCCATTTCTTTAAAAAAAAAATCATTTATATACCTTATGTTCCTAGGTTGCTATCTTTGGGTTTAAATTTGGAAGTACCTTTAATGAATCCCTTGTCTTCATTATTTTCTCTTAAATGCCTGATTCTTATCTCCTGCTCATGATTTTTCTTCCTATGTGTCATTTCTACTTTCTTTCACCTCTTCATTATTATGTCACAGAGCAAAAGCTGGTAAAGTTTCTGCAGGCCTCTTCTTGCTACCTCCACTAAGGAGAACTCTGGTCTCATCCCCAATTCCTGCTTATACCACCTCCTATTCTATTCAGCCTCATGTGTTCCTAGACCAGGTCAAAGTAAATATAACCTTTATAGAAGACAATTAAAAAAGGTGGGGGTGGTGGGGGGGACAGTGGGATTTTATATCAGAATCACCTCAAGACATTTATTTGAAACATTCAAGGCTAAACTTTAAAGTGAGACAAAATATGTTGGGTTTTGAGAGTGTGCAGTCCTTTTTGCTGTGAATCTTATCCCAGAAATGTGTCTTCATTTTTCAATTACCTCATTTGTTTGAATTTTGACTTGGTTTTCTTAACATGAAATTCATCCTGCGTACAATTATCTGTCGGATGTAAGTTCTGAAGTGGGGCCACAAATCCCTTTAGTCTAAATTGTCAGAGCTTTTCCCAGTGTAGAATTACCCTAGCTGACTTTTATGCAATGCACATTGCCGTCACATTCAACTTGCCATTACTTGCACATGCCTTATTATTTTTCTCCGTTATAATTACTTTCACTCTTTGCATAACCTTTTGTCTCTGGCTTTGCTGCATCTATGCATGCCCAAACGTTTGTTGTACTCAACTTAAATGTTACCTTTCATGATCTAGTTTTTTTTGTCCAGGTTCTCTAGAGGGTATAGACATAGCCAAAGACATTTATGTTGTGACTATTTCTGTGTAATTTCTGGAAAGCAGGAGTAAGGAAGAAAAAGAATAAAACAAAACGAAGGCACTGATCTTGGATGTCCACCACCTGTTATCTCAGTGACACTCATTGTTCAGTCTTGTCTGATCATCTTCAAAGAAGAAACATAACTACAGTGTCTAGGGATATTCAATGGCCTGGGTTGGGCTGAAGGAGAAAGGAAAACAAATGCATGTGCCCTTTTCTGCTAGCCCTAGTCACAGGTTTAGCCCACAGGGTAGTATCTCACCTCCACCCCAGGCTGCACACGCATGAGCATTAAGGCCTTCAGAGTCAAATGGGAAGCCCGAGGGTGGGAGGTGAGGGCATGTGGAAAGGCAGAGCCATGTTTTGTTTGAGTACAATTGGATGAACTCTTTAGAGAGCAGTGATTAAAATAAGAAATGAAGGAGATAAAGCCGATGGAATCTGAAGGAGACTTACAAGGTAGTTGAGGCATCTCCCCAATCTGAAAACCAGACTGAAATCAATCTCTTTCAATCAGTTAAACATGCAGAGCACCATATATGTTTATCTTTCCCCAGTTTAACTCTGATGCCATGACTAATGTGATGATTATTTTGTCTATGTTCAGGGGGGCATGCTGTATGTATTCCTGTAACTTTTAGAACATTGTTGACAAAGTTTGTTTAATAAATAAATTAATAGGCCGGGCACGGTGGCTCAAGCCTGTAATCCCAGCACTTTGGGAGGCCAAGACGGGCAGATCATGAGGTCAGGAGATCAAGACCATCCTGGCTAACATGGTGAAACCCTGTCTCTACTAAAAAATACAAAAAACTAGCGGGCGCCTGTAGTCCCAGCTACTCCGGAGGCTGAGGCAGGAGAATGGCATAAACCCGGGAGGCGGAGCTTGCAGTGAGCTGAGATCCGGCCACTGCACTCCAGCCTGGGTGACAGAGTAAGAGTAAGACTCTGTCTCAAAAAATAAATAAATAAATAAATAAATAAATAAATAAATAAATAAAATGTAAGCTACTAAACATTAGAATTATTTTTCCATAATATTTTACATGTCCTTGCAAGTCCTAATTCATTACCCTTTATACTCTTAGTTAGCTAATAAATAAAACATTATTGAAATGAA
>NW_016809675.1:24697-39352 GCF_001698545.2 Rhinopithecus bieti
AAATAAATAAATAAATAAATAAATAAATAAAATGTAAGCTACTAAACATTAGAATTATTTTCCATAATATTTTACATGTCCTTGCAAGTCCTAATTCATTACCCTTTATACTCTTAGTTAGCTAATAAATAAAACATTATTGAAATTAATTAGTAGAATAAAAAATCACAGTAAACTGAGATCAGTCCTATGTCCTATGAAGGGTCTGATAAGTTACCCTACTTGCGAGCTAAAATTCCAGGCTTCCTGTTTTATGGATGTCAGTAGAAACATGAGGTTCCTGGGTTAGAAATAAAAACAGTATTACTCACAAATATAGCAGTGGCCAGAATATCAGCATTTTTTTGCAACTGGTTGCTCAATCCCTAGTTCCCTCAGAGCGACAGTGACACCTGCACATACAGTGAGTTATGTTATGGGAGAGGACATGAACTTTAAGAACGTGACCCTTCCATAATGTCCAGTTAAAAAACAAAACAAAACAAAACCTGCCCTTCTTGCCCTCTGCTCTGGAGGGAGGTGCTATTTCTATCCTCCAAGACTAATCATTAAACAAAACATCCTTGAAAAGAGATTATTGTTGTGGCAGTCAAGGCCTCTGCTTGCAACATGAGCAGCAATGTGAAAGACCCATAGAGAATGGTCTTCCAACAGTGAACACCACTCATTTCTACACCTGGTCGTGGTCTTTGGCAAAATTTTCTAAGACTAAACCACACTTTTCACTGTTCTGATTAACATGACCAAAAGAGAGTAGGACGAAATCTCTTCAGTTTTTCTCGGAACATTTACTTACGGCTACCATCAACAGGGCTCCAAGTAGCCAAGTGAAGACAACAAATAACGTTGACCTCAACTAGGCACCACAGTGACCTGAGCACAGCCAGATGAGCAAATGCCGTAAGCCATCACGGTCCACCTTAGAAAGCCAGGAGGCTTTGGCTGGGCACGGTGGCTCATGCCTGTAATCCCAGCACTTCGAGAGGCCTAGGCAGGTGGATCACGAGTCAGGAGATCGAGATCATCCTGGCCAACATAGTAAAACCCTGTCTTTACGAAAATACAAAAAACTTAGCCGGGGGTGGTGGTGTGCACCCATAGTCCCAACTACTCAGGAGGCTGAGGCAGAGGAATCACTTGAACATGGGAGGCAGAGGTTGCAGTGAGCCAAGATCATATCATGTCACTGCACTCCAGCCTGATGACAGAGCAAGACTCCGTCAAAAAAAAAAAAAAAAAAAAAAAACCAGGTGGCTTTCTTCTCAAGTTTCTGTATTGACCATTTTTCCCTTGGGTCTATGGAATTAATTCATGTATAGTGAGATATATTAGCGATGGTACAGATTCTTGCCTGGCCCACAGGAAGGAAGTCACATAACAACCCTGGCTGGTAAGTAGAGGCTGAACTGAATGCTTACCAGGGCTGAGGCATCATCATTGAGCACTTAAGCTAATGCCAGGGACAATTCTGTAGCACCTCTTCTAATTGAATGGCTCGCATTGCAGGAATGATTGTCAGCATTGTGCTCATAAATGCCAAGTAAGCAGTTCTTCCAGGAAACTTCCCCAAATAATCGAGAATGGCTTTCTTTTGAAGAGATTTCCATAGTCTACATTAAACTTTAATGTAGACTTCTAAGATCTACATTACATAATGGTGGTGTTTCCTTAAACATTTGAGGTCTGTGAGGACCATCTCTAGGGTATAGGTCATCGTATTTTTTGAAGGACAGCAAGTTAATGTCTGGCTTCAACAGAACAAGTACAGCCTACAGGACATACATAGTGCCCCTGGAAAGAAAGTGTTATATGAAATTGCTGGGGCTCTGCAGGGGGGACGCCTCCCAAGTAGAAGGCATGCATGGACAGTGCCCCTATTGTAGCCTGGTAAACAGCTGGCAAGCCTCAGAATCCCCAATTTCCTTGGAATTATTGGTTCTAGTCATTATATTTGAAGGTACTGCCTGTGGGTCATCTATGCAATCTGTGTGGTTTGGCTATGTCACCATGTGAGTTGCATCTGGAATTAATTAGCAATGGCTATCGACGCAGAGGCAGGAGAGACACCTGGACACTTTGGCAGATGGTTTGTGTGGGAAGAACAGGAGCTGGTAGCAGTTATGCTTTCAATAGCCTTCTTGGGCCGGGCGCGGTGGCTCAAGCCTGTAATCCCAGCACTTTGGGAGGCCGAGACGGGCGGATCACGAGGTCAGGAGATCGAGCCCATCCTGGCTAACACGGTGAAACCCCGTCTCTTCTAAAAAATACAAAAAACTAGCTGGGAGAGGTGGTGGGCGCCTGTAGTCCCAGCTATTCGGGAGGCTGAGGCAGGAGAATGGCGTAAACCCGGGAGGCGGAGCTTGCAGTGAGCTGAGATCCGGCCACTGCACTCCAGCGTGGGCGACAGAGCGAGACTCCGTCTCAAAAAAAAAAAAAAATAGCCTTCTTGGAAAGGCTAAGGATAACGATAATCGAACAGTGGTCAGGGCCATCAGATGGGAAGGATTGACCAGCAGCCAGTTAAGTGTAAAAAGCTTGCAGTAGTTTGGCAGAGGCAGAGCTAAAACAGGGTATTTTCTTTCTTGAGAAGGATGACAGGGGTGACGCTGAAAGAGAAATGATTATTAATGTCCCTTCCTCCCCAATATCTCCTGTGGTAGGAGGTGTTCCCACCTCCCAAGGTGCTGAGGTCGCTGATCCCACTCCACCATTAAAAAAAGAAAAAAAAGTGGCCCTTTCCAGTAGCTACAACATAGCCTTTTCCTAATCACTCCCTACTCTCACCCAGACATATCCTGGAAAGATTAGTGTGAGAATAGTGAGACAATAGTCGTAGAATTTGTAGGCACCGAGTATATCTCCACTTTGACCCACATAGGTTAATGTAGGATGGCTTGGCAAGCAATGTTTTCAAACAAATGGTCATTATCCTTATGACCCAGGACCATGTCAATTCAACAGGAGAATCCAAGTGGCTACACAAAAATTCAGTTAGAATCCGCTGGGCCCCATTATTGGCTTGATTGCCTCTCACAAGATGCACCAGCTAGGCTGGCCCAGGGTTGCTGTTAAGGGAAAGCAAGCTGTGTCATGCCCAGAAGTGGCCAGTGGGGAATCCTGTATCTTCAGATAATATCCATAAAACCTTCCAACACTTTCACCCTTATCATCACCCAGAAAATGGTCAGTGGGGAATCCTGTAATTTCAAATAATATGTATAAAATCTTCCAGCACTTTCATCCTTATCATCACATAGGAAATGGTCAGTGGGGAATCCTGTATTTTCAAATAATATCTATAAAAATCTTCCAACACTTTCACTCTTATCATTGCCCAGGAAATGGTTGAGAGCAGCTCATTTCTTTCCGTGGATAGCTGCATTCAGAGACCAAACCAACATAAAGTGTGTCAGCAAAGAGGACGGAAGGGAGATCGGGTCAGAATTCTGTGTGAGTCAGCCATGTTAGAGGGTCCTGTTCCATGCTCAGCAATCTCCAACGTCTGTGAACAGGGGGGAGCCTGGATGGTCATCAAGTATTATGGCTCTCGGCCCCTGGCATGGCTTCTGTGATAAAAGGTGGACAACTGTCAGATGGCAAACAGTTCAGAAAGCTAAAATGACACAGGTTAGTGACGAGGGCAAGATTTATATGGCTGGATTTGGCTGATCAGACTGAAATAGCAACACCAAATCTCACCCAAATGTGCATAGTGGTTAGACCCATTTATAGCCCCAAGAAGGATCAAAGATGCCAGGAGCATCTGTGGCCAACAAATCATACATTTCATCCCACCCCCTGCATCACACGTGGTTCACGCTCTGTCAGGAGTCATATTCTGACAGCAATCTTTCCATCAGAGACACAGTCCATTATTCTGCATTCTGTGTATGAGAGAGAATACGTCCCCCTGCCTGGTACATGGCAGATCCAGGAGTCATTGGGGTCTGTCTGGGCAGTGCTGGCTCCATCCGCAGCTGGAGTCCATTCAGTGACGCAGAGAATAAGCCTGTACCTGGGCACTGATATGAGTTGCCCAGATTGTCCAATCACTGTAATTTGTCTCTATAGTGCGTGGACCTGAGGAAGAGAATTTTCATCTTCTGCTCTATAGTTTCCTAAATAGCACTGCAAACAGCTAGGCCAGTAGCAGCAGCCTAAGTGTCAGTAACCATACAGCACAGTCCATCAAGGTCAACAATGTTCAGAGCCGTGACCACTGCTATGAGCACTGCTCACCAAGCAGAGTGACCACATCCATTTGTGGTTCCATTTGTGCACAGCTGAGGCCGAGCTGCCGGAACAGCCCATTTTCAGTCCCAGTGAACCATTGGTTACCTAGGCTCAGCCACTAAGAGGAATGAATCTCTGTCCACTGAGGACCCAGCGGAGCATGTGGTTTGTTTCAGGCAGCAGGGTGAGGCAAAAAAAGTAAAGTTTCCCCAAAGTGCCTAGCTGACATGCTGCCAAATCCAGTCCATTGGCGTGTATCATAGACGAAGCCAGCAAAGCGGTGAGGGTAGATTTTATTCAGTAATAACTGTGTATTTCAATAGAGAAAAGGGTCTAGCATGAACTGAACTCAACTTCAATTGGTGCAGAAGTGACTGGGAGTTTTAAAAGGAAAATGAAGCAGGAGGGAGGGAAACAGTCGTGCAGGAAAGTGGGGTGGTTAATATGGTCCCATCTGGATTTGTTGATGGGGCTTACTAAAGTTAGGCTCCCAGCTCCAACAGGAACTGGGAGCTGAGAGTTACCTCCTTGAATATTTTCATTTCAGTCATGGCTCTCAGATCCCTGAGAAGACAGTTCTGGGTGGTGGAAGAATTTCATCCCAAAGCAGCAGAGAAAGGGTTTATACATGCAAGCTTTTTAAAGGAATTGCTTTAAGAAGGGGTTCAGGGGTCTCTCTGCCTAACATCAGGTTTTGGCCAGAATGAATTGAGTTTTCTTGGGCAGGAGCTTCAGGAAGCTGGAGTCGTGATCCTTGAGTTGCTAGAAACTCTGCTAGTGTTTGTTCAAGTCTCTATATAGGAGGTGGGTATGGAGGAAATCATTTGTTCTTGAGAGTCTGCGGTCCTTTCAGGCCAAGGTGATGGCCAAATCACAAAGAGGGCTCAGAGTAGCCTGACTAGAGTTTTGCCAAGGAGAGAGTCTGTCACATCTTAAATATACCATTTTCCATCTTACAAGTGGGGGCCATTGGGTTCTTCCCACACTGTTAGTCTTTGAGTCTGAGTTGACCTGTCCTAAAATGGGCATATCAGCCAGAAGACCTCCTGGGGTCTGGGCTTTGGTTTGCACAAAAATCCATTAGTACCTTTAGTAAGATAATGGCTGCTTTTCCAACAGGGTGTATCTTGTAGCTCTGTTGGGGGTGACAAGTCTGAAACCCTGGAGAGTGTCTCTAAGAGAAGGCTGCCTTCCTCTGCCAGATTATCCATTTGGCAAAACCATTAGTCAGAGAAACTTATAGCTCAAAGGGATTATTCACACTGGAGGGTCCCAAAGGTACCAGCACTTCCCTCTCTACATAGAGAATCTCTCATTGGAAGAATTTTTCTGGAATTTATGGGACAGGGAACTAGAAGCATATAACATCTCAATTCCTACCATATACCTAGAGGTAGAAACACCATTAACATTTAATCACTCTCCCAAAGCCAATTTTCCTTCCCTTCTCTGCTAAGAGCCCTGCTCAAACCAGTCGAGGTGAATCCTGGCATCCCCTCTCCCTTTGTAATCAGGTAGATTGTGACTAGGTGACTCGAGCTCCTGTGTCCAACAGAGTCATACACATTTGAGCGCCCCTCTCCTGAAATTTGAGATCCTGGCCCCACCCTTAACCATCTTTTTCCTTAAAGCAGTTGAGCTCCCAGAAGTGAGGAAAGGAGGGATCAGGGTCATGAGAGAAGCAGGTGGCTCCACACCTGCACAGAAGACAGGTGTGTGGACTTTTGTTTCCAAGTAGTATGACTCCTGCTTGAAGATCATTCAAACAAATTGTATATGCTCTTGGTTCACCCTATGTTGGGTAGCACAGTAACCATAATTAGCACCATCTATTTCAGCTTTTAGGGCTTCTTGACTCAATGACCCCTGCCACATTGCTCTCTGGCTAGGGCTGCAGGGTTTGCACCTTTTGAATGAGCTGGGCTGGATGTACACAGCAGCCTCTTTTGTACCACGATTACCCAAAGCATCATTACCATGATAACACCTCTTAAGTTCTACCTTAGCTTCAGCAAATGGGCTACAAAAGTCTTCCAGGGATTCAGGGAGGATGGAAATAATTTGTCGGTTTTTTGTGTGTTTTTTTTTTCATTTGGGTTATTATCCTCTTGTGAGTCATCCCCGTCTGCGCTATAACCCAGCCAAGGGAGTAAGGGCCTTAATACTAGTCAACCTCTTCCAAGGAAATCTTCCCAAAGCAGCCAACACTCCCTTAAAGAGGACAGTACCCTCTGAAAACATAACTAGTACATTAGACTATTGTCTGGGAGTGGACCTAAGGTTGGCATGGGAGATTAAAGATGAGATTGAGCCATAATATGGCCTAACTGTTGTGCTTCATATTTAAAGAAACATTATATGCACCACAGCATCATCTCCCAAACAAACCAGTCAATGTCCTCACAGGACACCTGGTTTCTGTCTGTCATGATTGCAAATTTCCCTCCTTTCACCTTTGGTGTTAGTATTCACCTCAGCAACTTGTCTGAAAAGGAGTGGGTATTTCTGCTCACCCAGGAAGAATCTCAGTGTTGGCTTTTATGATGAAGCAAAGCTGAGGCTGTCATTCAGATTGGCAGGGAAGTATCCACATCTGAGAAAAGCTAGCCACAACTAGGGCACTGTTCAGATGCAGGGCCGACTATATGGCACTCAGCTAGCAACCACATCCCCAATTCCTACTTACTCACAACAGTGTGTTGGAACTGTTTAGTGCTGAGTGGACTGTGCATTTTAGTCAACACAGTTACTACTTAAGACTGTGGACTTCCTTCCAATTCTGTTTATTGGTTCATGAGGACTGCCTTCTGCTTTGTCCTTCCTCTTCTGGAAAAGCATTTCTTTGTCAGCATCCCATGGTTACAGCCAAAATTTGTTGTCACCAAAATCGTGAGGGTATGATATTTTACTGTTAGCCATAGTTTCTTAGAAAATACAGAAAGTGGCTGGGCATGGTGGCTCATACCTGTAATCCCAGCACTTTGGTAGGCTGAGGCAGGCAGATCTCCCGAGGTCAGGAGATCCAGACCAGCCTGGCCAACATGGTAAAACCCCATCTCTACTAAAAATACAAAAGTTTCATAGACTGAAGACGTGAGACAAACAACGGGATCAGAGCAATACAAGCGCCATAGCATCAGGGTTTCCTTGCCTGGTTACCTGAGTCCCAGTCACTGCAGGATGACACTAGGAGATCTGGGTAGCACCTGCACACTTGGTGACCTTCATTACGAGAGAGGAATCCTGAGTTTAAAGAGCCCAAATCTTTTACAATAATTACAGAAAGGAAATCAACCCTTGGCTTCCAGGAGAAACAATTAATGTATTTGTTTGTTTTGTTTTAGAAACAGTCTCACTCTGTCACCCAGGCTGGAGTGCAGTGGCGCCATCTGGCTCACTGCAACCTCTGCCTCCTGGGTTCAGGCAATTCTCATGCCGCAGCCTCCCAAGTAACTGGGACTACAGGTGTGCGCCACCACACCCAGCTAATTTTTTTGTGTTTTTAGTAGAGACGGGTTTTTACCATGTTGGCCAGGCTGGTCTGGAACTCCTGACCTCAGGTGATCTGCCTGCCTCAGCCTCCCAAAGTGCTGGGATTACAGGCACAAGCCACCGTGCCCAGCTACTTTCTGTATTTTCTAAGGCTCTATGCAAATCTCTACTTTATTGCAGAGGGAGGCAGGATCTCTACTTTTCCTAAACAAATAATCTTGACAAGATAGTCCAGGGAAAGACAATGAGTTCCTCAGCTTGCAAGCATGCAGAAACACAGAGATTCATGAACTGTCTCCCCAAAACATAGCTACCTCCCCATAAAATGATTGTATTTGAATCTAGCTCCTACTGAAGTAATTTCTAACTCTGTTTTGTGGGACACCTTAAGAATCATTTATAATTTCATGGATGTTCTTTCCAGAAAAAAATTGCAAATGTTAATGCATAAAAACTTTAAGTGTTCAAAGACTCTATGAAGGCCATATATAGATTTATAATTCCCCAGTTAAGAATCTGTACCTAAAGAATTTTTGTCATTAGTGTAGATTATGTAAATGTGTAAGGATTTGAGAGTACATGTTTAAAGGTTTTCATATGATAGAGAAAAAAATGGGCAAGAGAAATAAGATCTTGAACAACTATTCATAACTCATTCTCTTACTGCTCCCTCTTTTTTTTTTTTTTTTTTTTTTGTGCAATAGCTTCATTGCAATAAGTTTTCTTCCAGTAATTTAGATTGTAAGTTAAACCCACCCAGACATATTGATGTTTAGCACTGATGGAACAGAAGGTAATGAGTTGCTCTGAGAAACAGGGTACTTGACTTCACTGCTGACTCAGGGGCCTATTTTTAAACTGGGGTTTCTTTATTCTTTTCACTGTGCTTATTTAAATTGGACGTAAATAGTACCTCAAATGTGTACATTTTGAAAAGGTTTACATAGAGCTTAACTTTACCAGTAATTATTTTTCACTAAAGACTCTGTCTTAAAGTTTAATATAGGCACTAAGATATTTTTGACCCCACTTACAAATGTAGATCTTGTTATCAATACATCAACTCTTTCATCATAAATATGATAGTGTTTTTTATATCAGCATCTTCCAGTAAGACTTGTCAAATATAAAGGAGGCCTCTTCTATGATATCAATATTTTACAAAGCCATCAGATGCACTTAAGATCTTACACAGTTAGCATTCATGCATAATTTGCCATTGTTGCTCTTAATGATAAAAAGATTATTTTGGGTTGCTATTTAGTTTTCTTTAGTATTAAATTTTTATGAATAATTGATTATAAAGGATGTTTTGCCTTAAATTATGATATGGAATAACGAAGGATTAGTCTACATTTAGGACAATACAGTAGTTCTAAAATATCACTGTAGCCAGCAAGCAAAATTTATATAAATACAAAATAATAAATAAAACTGAGGATTCACAAGGTTTGAATGTAAGTTGAGTGTAATGCACACTCAACATAAACAGACTCGTTCAACTATAAAACTGTTTAAGGCCATTCAGAGTGAATAAGATACATATAAAAACTTTCTGACATGAATTACTTAACCCAATATTTTATTGAAGATCAATTAAGTTCTAGTTGGCCATTGAAAAACAGGAGTCTGAACTGCACGAGTCCACTAACATGAATGTTCTTCTGCTTCTGCCACCCCTAAGACAGCAAGACCACCCCTTCTCTTCCCCCTCCTCCTCATCCTATTCAACATGAAGACCATGAGGATGAAGACCTTTATGATGATGCACTTCTACTTAATGAATAGTAAGCATATTTTCTCTTTCTTAATGATTTTCTTAAAATCATTTTCTTTATTGTAAGAATACAGCACATAATATATATGACATACAAAATATGTGTTAATTGACTGCTTGCATTATTGGCAAGCCTTCTAGTCAACAGTAGACTACTAGTAGCTAATTTTGGGGAAGTCAAAGTTAAATGTAGGTTTTTGACTGTGCATCAGCCGGCACTCCAAGCCCAACATTGTTCCAGGCCAACTGTACTTTGAAAAGATTCAGTTTAATATAATTATGTAGAACTTTAAGAAAAATACATTGGGGGATAATATTCTGACATCAATATGCCAGGCTGTGTTGTTCTACTTACACTATTTAACTCAATCAATAAAAGAAAAGGAGATGGAGTCCCTTCTTTCAAAACACAAGGAGCCCTGCTGGAGCATGGGGTCACACATGGGAAAGCAGGGCTCAGAAAGGAGGGAAACCAGAGCGATTCTGCACCACTGTTGGCTCTCTAAATATTGGTTTTGTATGTTATTTTATTTTATTGAGATGGAGTCTCACTCTGTTGCCCAGGCTGGAATGCAATGGCACAGTCTCTGCTCACTGCCACCCCCGCCTCTTGGGTTCAAGCGATTCTCCTGCCTCAGCCTCCCAAGTAACTGAGATTACAGACACGCATCACTGCACCCAGATAATTTTTGTATTTTTAGGCCAGACGGGGTTTCACCATGTTGGCCAGGCTGGTCTCGAACTCCTGACCTCGGGTGATCTGCCTGCCTTGGCCTCCCAAAGTGCTGGGATTACAGGCGTGAGCCCCTGTGCCCAGCCTAAACATTTCAATTAAGATAACTGAAGCATTTTTACTTATTTATTTTTTAAGTTTGAGTGGGTTTCTCTTTCTCATCTCTTCCTCTCTCATGTGATGTCTCTGCAACTGAGTGTCTCTTCAGTGGTTTCCACTCCTTTCAGTATCTCCCTCTGTGAATCTGGCCACCACTTCACCATCTCCTTCTTCAGGATTCCCATACTGGCCAGGTAGCCCCAGGCCCTGGACTCTAGAATTAAAGCCGTTTCTCTCTTTTCCCCTCTATTCCCAGGGTGCTTCTTCCACTTTGAATTTCAGCCTTACTTCAATTTTTCTTGTTTTTGGTTCATCCAACAAATCCACAAACTTTACCTGGAATGCGTTCCATTGTTCTATAGGGATCACAGTGGCTCCAAAGGCAAGTCATGCTCTCCACAGTGTTTCTTAGACCGTATGAAAAGTAGATCTGCGGAGCCTTCTGTGTCAGATTTGTAAGTCCTCTGCACTTTCTGAAGAATCATTTCATACCAAGTCAAATATCTAAAGAAGTCACACATTTCATTGGACAGCTTAGGTGCAGTTTACATTTCTGACATCTCAGTAAGGTCTTAGATCCATATATTTTCATTGATAACAAACCAGAAACCTGATGCTAAGATCTAATGTCTCATGAGATAAAACTATAGGGAATTTGATTCATTCATGGCACAAAAAGGAGAAACGAGAAAAGGCTATCTTAAACAAATTGATGCTTTTGACAAGAAAGGTACTATAAAATTACAGCAAACTGGCTTGAACATGTTTCCCTTAGATTAGAGTTGGACTGGCTGCTCCGTTATTTGCTATGTCGCATTAGAAAATGAAAAAACCACAGTTCAGAGGAGTTGTAGTTGGTATTTTAAAATTACTTGTTATTGTTGAATAATATTTGCATAATATGTGTAAATCAGTAGACGAACATTAAAACTGTACAATTTTCCTGTATTGCAGGTACTTATATTATTTCCTCATTTAAAATGCTACTGATTTCTAGCATATAAATTTGTGTGAGGTTTAGTAACTTTAGCATCAGTCTCACTTTTAACTTCCCAATTATTTTCGTTTTCCATCTCACTAAGGCTTAAGTCACTTAGGAAATGAAAAGACAGAACTGGGGAACCTGAACCATGATGTCTAAATACTGAATTACCTAGAAACACAGCCATGGTTCTAATTGTTTCTTACATATGCTGCTCTTCTCTAATGTTGTTACTTCTTGTTTGTAGCTGTTCTGCCCGTTCCTGTCACTCCCATGGGGTCTTTCGTCTTTCCTGGCATTACAGCCACCTGCAAACTGTAGTGGCTAAATTAATAGAAATTGAGTTATTAATTAATCTTACATGTACATTCCACAGCCTCATTCTGAATTCAGGAAAATAACCCTTCAGAAGGCAAAATGACTTAATGCATATGGAAAATTAATAGGCGATTTGGGGCTAAGCTTTTCTTGTTCTGTGCCTCTTTACCACTCAGAAATAACGCTGGAAATCCTAACATGCCTGTCACCAACATACCATGACCAACTTTAAGATGTGACACATTTAAGAACCAATTCCTCGTGTTTAATGTAAAAGACATTCAAAAATTCACTTGTGACTTGGAAACTGAAAAAAAATACAAATATTTGCTGACCTCTGCTGTTTTTCTAAATAGAGATAGGATCTCACTATGTTGCCCAGGTTGGTCCTGACCTCCCCTTTTATTAAAGACAAGTGCAGATCAGTAGTACATTTGTCTAATATTATGTAATCATTGAATCTATAATCATTATATCCATAGGATCTAGCACATTACATTTTACAGAGATACTTAATAAATACTGTATAAGTAAAATAATGATTTGTATTAGTGAGTTCCCTAGAAATAGACTCTGAGTGAAAAATGTGAGCGGAAGACTTATCTGAAAGCGCTCTTGGGAGATGCATCTCTAAGCGGGTGAAAAAGGCAGCATTGGGGTGAGGGAGAGTGGGCCTTTCCTGCAGTCACAATTGGGGCCTCAAGCAATCTTATAGGGATCTCTGGAGCTGGGGTAACCCTTCCAAATTGTTCCAAATTAAGACAAGGAGTCAGTCTCTTCATCCTTGTTGGTTATTGGCTATGGACTGTCACCTGGGAGGACACATGCTCAGTAAGGCAGGTGAAGGGAGCTTCCACAGGAGGTGTATCCCGGAGCCATCACTAGCTAATGTTCTCAGCATCTGTGGGAAGAGTGAGCCAGCCCTGAAGAAAGAATCTAGGTGTAATTAGAACCATATGGTACATTCTTAACTTCATTTTTTCCATGTTTGGGGAGTTTTTAAATGAAATGCAAAATAAAATGCACAACCTCAACTCCTAGTATCTGTCCTCTTAGTCCTACATCGCTCCCTCTGCACATTCAAGAGAGCTGATGCTTTCTTCTTTGCTTAGAACAAAGAAAAAATTCTCTTTCGCCTGAACACATGGGGATTCGGACAAAGGAATAGAGTGGTCAGATCATAAAGAAATAGAGCTACATATTTGACAAGTACGGAGCCCCTGTCCAAGTAGACACTGACATGTTTCAAGTTCATTACTTCATTTGCAATCCCCTGTTGATATACTCATTAAGACATTGATCCATGACTTTCCATGTGGAAGGCATTTGAAGGTGGGCAATGTTGAAAGCAACATGCATCCAGTCTATAGCAGACACGTTATTGTATCCTCAACAGTTGACCCCCGTTCTTCAAGAGTGCTCCCATAGAACCCTTGTTGAATATTTGCACTCCTGCTGCTGTGCGTTTGGCAGGTGACTCTGCCTTTCCAGCCTCTGTAGGTTTGTTAGGGAGTTGTGTCATCAAGCTGCCCAGGGACATGCACAGATTACTCCAAAAATATTAAAATATTACAGTATTTTTCAAAGACAACGCTTTAATTGTTGACTATTTCTCAATTCAAGTATACGTATTTTATTTAACAGTAAAATAAGGAACAAGATTTAGAAAAGCTATTATGCATGGAACAGTAGACATTGGAAATCACTGTAGTCATTTAGATATTTATTCATTTAATACTTAAACTACATACAAGAGGTATATGTCGTTATTACCATTTACATGTTGTAAATGAGGAATATGGGATAAATTGTGTAGAGATATAATATGGTTTGGATTTGTGTCCCCACCCAAATCCCACGTCCGGTTGTAATTCTCAATGTTGGAGGAGGGCCTGGTGGGTGGTGATTAGAGCATGGGGGTGGGTTTTCCCCTTGCTGTTCTCACGATAGTGCATGATAATGAGTTCTCATGAGATCTGGTTGTTTAAAAGTGTGTGGCACCTCCTCCCTCTCTCTCTTCCTCCTTCTCCAGCCATGTCATACATGCCTGATTCCCCTTCACCTTCTGTCATGATTGAAAGTTTCCTGATGGCCAGGCATGGTGGCTCAAAACTATAATCCCAACACTTTGGGAGGCTGAGGTGGGAGGATTGCTTGAGCCCAGGAGTTTGGACCAGCCTGGGAAACATGGTGAAACCCTATCTCTACGAAAAACTATATACATAAAAATCAGCTAGTCAGAATGGCTGTAGTCCCAGCTATTCAAGAAGCTGAGACAGGAGAAGAGCTTGAGCCCAGGAGGCCGAGGTTGCAGTGAGGCGAGATGGCGCCATTGCACTCCAGACTGGGTAGCAAAGTGAAAGGCTGTCTTAGGAAAAAAAAAAAAGAAAAAAAGCTCCGTGAGGCCTCCCCAGCCATGCTTCCTGCAGAGCCTGTGAAACAGTGAGCCAATTAAACCTTTATTCTTTATAAATTACCCAGTTTCAGGTAGTTCTTCATAGCAGTGCAAGAATGGACTAGTACAATATACTTGGTTTGCTAATAAGTGGAGTGGTTGGAAGAAGAAAAAACTTTTTTTTTTTTTTAATTTTCTTGAATTAATTGCTTAATAATGCCCCATCCTACTATTGGCAACAATTCCTATCCAAAACACTTGGGGATAGATGTCTGCCAGAATTTTTTGACTTGTAAGCAGGCAATAAAGGCTGGGCATGGTGACCCACACCTGTAATCCCAGAATTCTGGGATGCTGAGGCGGGTGGATCACCTGAGGCCAGGAGTTCAAGGCCAATATGGTGAAACCCTGTCTCTACTAAAATATAAAAATTAGCTGGGTGTGGTGGCATATGCCTGTAATCCTTGCTACTCAGGAGGCTGACGCAGGAGAATCGCTTAGACCCAGGAGGCAGAGGTTGCAGTGAGGCCGAGATGGTGCCTCTGCACTTCAGCCTGGGTAACAGAGCGAGACTCTGTTTCACAAAAAAAAAAAAAAAAAAAAAAAAAAAAAAAAAAAAAAAAAAA
>NW_016809675.1:40047-65342 GCF_001698545.2 Rhinopithecus bieti
AAAAAAAAAAAAAAAAAAAAAAAAAAAAAAAAAGGCAATACAGAATATACAGATCATATAACATTATAGTGACATCCTGATCTTGTCTGAACCATTACCCTTAAACATATGCATTTCTATTTCTATAATTAAAGGCAGAAATGCTCACATTAAATTGGATAAACAAAGACAACAAATGCCTCAGAAAAAGCAGACCAAAATAGGCCGGATTTATTTCAATATTTTATGACATGATTTCTGTTTTCAGAACTTTTACATTTTGGAATATTGAATAAAAAATACTGGTCCAAACTTACGGGGATTTTAAAAATCAACAACTTGCAATCTCTCTCTGGGGAAAAGTGAGACTTATTTTCCCTGGAACCTTCCAGGCAGTGTTCGTAGATACTAATGATCCTGCGCTGGGGCTCAAGGCAGTGTTCAGAATTCATCAGGATCCTTCTCTGGGGCTCCAGGCAGTGTTCATAGATACTCAGGATCCTTCTCTGGGGCTCCAGGCAGTGTTCATAGATACTCAGGATCCTTCTCTGGGGCTCCAGGCAGTGTTCATAGATACTCAGGATCCTTCTCTGGGGCTCCAGGTATTGTTCATAGATACTCATGATCCTTCTCTGGGGCTTTTTGTTAGGCATCCTGTATTCAAGAGTAGAATTATTGGTTTGTAGTTATGCCAGTGCTTAGCTCTCTAGGTCCTGCTTAGATTTCTTCAATAGCTTTCATCTACTTGTCTCAAATCAGAAGGGTATGAGAGTTGTCATTGTTTTAGATTCTGGGTGTTATCAGTCTTCTACATTTATACTATTGTAGTAGGATTATCTCCTTGTTACTTTTAAATTTCTACTTGTCTGATGAATAATCATGTTTCACAACTTGTTATATGTTAATGGGTATTTTGGTATTCTCCTTTGTAAATCCTTTATTGAAGACGTTTGCTCATTTTTTAATTGAGCCGTCTCTCTTTCATTATTGATTTGAAATAGTTCTATATATTTTATGGAGATGAGTCCATTATCAAATGAATATATTACAAATAGTGTATCCTGGTTTCTGGGCTGACTTTTCACTTACTTATGATATTTTGATGAGTGAAAATCTATTTTTGAAGTCAATCATTTGTGCAAAATGCTTTCTCAGTCCTATTTAAGAAATTCCTCTTTCTATCTTAATAATAAACCCATCCACCTAGGTGGTTTTTTTTAGAAGGTTGAAAGTTTAACTTACTACTTTAAGTCTATGATCCATCACAAGTTAAATTTTGCTAGTGTTTAAAATAATTATCCAAGTGATTCAATACAATTGAGGAGACCAATCATTCTCAATTGAATTGCAATTATGCCTTTGTTATAAAATCAGATTAACTTATGTGACTGGGTTTATTTTTGGACGCTCAAGCCTGTCCCATTGATCTATCTGTCAATGTCAAACACTCCTAAATTCTGGATCTTTGCAGAAAGCCTTATTATCTGGTAGTGGGTGACCTCTATCTTTGAACTTGAATATAGCCATGGCTAGTAGTAGATCTTTGTATTTCCATATAAGTTTTAGAATAGTAATGTTAATCTTCTCAAATGGCTTGCTTAATTTAACTTTTATCTTACTGAATCTATCGATGAATTTGGAAGAATTGACATGTATAAAGTTATGTGATGCATGAACATTATACAGTCCTCTTCATTGATGTGGGTGTCCTTGAGTTTTCTCAAGAATATTTTCAATTTATAGCATATTAATCTGGCTCATATTTTAGTTCACTCATTTCTAAGCATTTCATGTTTTTCAAATACTGCTGTAGTAGGTGTTTTGTATTTTGTTTCCTCTGTCTTGCTGATACATGCCAATAAAATGGATTATTTTTGTACTGATATTGTTCCTCATTGAGTTCATTTGTTGTTAGACTGTTTGAATAATGTTTTAGATTGCATTTTATTTCACTCTCTGTCACGTTATTTTCTATTTAGGGTTTGGAATGGTAGTATTTGAGGACTAAGCTCTGATTTTTTTTATCTTGCCCAAATTCCTATCTATGAGGTCTGGAGAGTCAGGCCCTACAAGCCACAAATTCTCATCAGATGTGTTTTATTTATTCCTACATATCATGATTTACTTTCCAATCTGATTCTGGCATAACATTATGCGACAGGGAAGAAACTCAAAATATTTACCCCAAAACATGTTTCTTTGCTATATCTGGAAATGGCCCTGCAAAACTGGCCTTTGTGAGGGAAAATCTGCTTTTGTAAAAAATCTCTATTAACATAGCTAAATCTTTTTCTTCCAGGCCCTCCCAATCCTAATGAGATTAACTAAGAGAGTCTAGCCCCTTGTAAAGATCTGAATAGAACACGTTTGTCATCTATTGTCTCTAAGGGCAGTCACTGTAAGACTTCAGAAGAACCTTGGTCTCCACAATCTTTTATCTTAACTTCAGCATTTACTTTCTGTGATCCCAGGTCTTTAGACAAACTCAACCAATTTAAAGAAAATCTTTAAACTTACCTATAGCCTGGCAGAACCCCCACTACACACTCCTAGTTGTCCCACCTTTCTGGACCAGACCAATGTATTTCTTAAATGTATTTGATTGATGTCTCCTGCCTCTCTAAATTGTATGAAACCAAGCTGTGCCCCAACCTCCTTGGGCACATGTTCACAGGATCTCCTGAGGGCTGTGTCATGGGTCGTGGTCACTCATATTTGGCTCAGAATGAATCTCTTCAAATCTTTTACAGAGTTTGACTCTTTTCATGGACATACTCATCCATGTTTTATACACAATCATAAGAAAAAAGCTTCTGAAATGTCATCAAGTATGATGTTATCTGTCATTTTTATAACATGTTCTTTATCCGACTGAAAAACTTCCCCTCTATTCCTGATTTGCTGAGAATTTAATCATGATTTTTTATTTATGAAATGCTTTTTTATGTCTATTACATTATAATTTTATTATTTATTCAATTAAATGTGATAAATTATGTTCATTTGTTTTTTAACATATTAAATAAATTGTGTTTTGGAATACATTCCATTTTATATACCTTTTATTAATTATTTCATGCATAACCAGATTCTATTTGCTAATATTTTCTTTAGTATTTTTGTGTGTGTGTGTTTGTGAATATATAACCAGAGAATATATAAGAATATAATATATAATCATGTATATATAAGAATATATAACAGAAAATATATGAGAACATATATATATACACACATATGTACACGCACACACACACACATTCATGGGAGGTATTGCCCGGTAATTTTCCTTCATTGAAATGCCCTTATGAAGTTTTGGTATCAAGTTTTTGATAGTCTTGTAAAATGTATTTGGAAATACTGTGTTTTCTGTCCTTTGCAATATTTAAGCAAGTTTAATATTATCTCTCACAAATTTTGAGAATTCACCTTTGAAAATATCTGAGCCTGAAGTTTTCTTTGTGAAAATGTATTAATTATGGTTTCAATTTATTTAAAGACATAGATTGTTTATATTTTCTATTTTCCTGGTGTCAATTTTATATTTTTTTCTAAAGGATCTGCCAACATCATAAACATTTGCAAATTTATTATGGTAAAGTTATTAAAAATAACGATCTTTTGTCACCCAAATGTCTGTAGTATTTGTAGTGGATACCTCTGTTTCATTCTTGCTATTTGTATTTGTTTTTTCTTCATTTTTTTTATTAGCCATGCTGGAAATTTATGAATTTTGTTAATCTTTTCAAAGAATATATTTCTGGCTGTATTGATATTTTTCTATTTTATTTGTTTTAAATTTTTCTTTACTTCTGTTTTTGTGTTTATTATTTTGGGCCACCTTATTTCTGTGGACTTAGTTTGCTGTTATTTATATGGTTCTTAGCTAAAGGCAAGATCCTTTATTTTATGGCTTTTAAATTTTCTAGCATATGCATTTAAAGATATAACTTTTCCTGTGAAACATGGTTTGGCTGCATGTTAGATGCTCATTATCGTCCAACTTAAAGCATTTTTTAACTCCTTTGTACTTTTATTCTTTAATGAGTTATTTTTAAATGTGTATGTTAATTTGCAGTGATGTTGATTTTCTAGTTATCTTTCTATTCTTGATTTTTGTTTAATTCTCCCGAGGTCAAAACATTTACTGAATGACTTAAAACATTAAAACATACAATGTGTGCTCTCTTGCCAGATATGTGGTCTATTTTGCAATACTGGCCAGCGGATTGTCTATATATTAGGAGAATTTGCATGCTCTACTTGTTAGATATACAGCCTTCCAAAACTATCAATTAACACAAGTAAGTTCACCTTTATGTTTAAATTTTCTATAGTATTAGTGGTTTTCTAACCATTTTTCTTATCCGTTGCTGAGGGACATATGTGAAAATTTCTAAACATAATTCCAGAGTAATCTACTTCTTATCTAATTTCTTTCTATTTTCTATGCCCTGAAATTGTTATTAATTGTCCCCATGTGTAATTCTTATATATTTCTAATTATTAAACCTTTTATTAATATAGAAGATCTTTCATTATCTATCTTAATACTTCTTACTCTACATATTTTTTAACTGTCTAATATAGCCACATCAGAAAACTATTTTTGTTTAGAAAGTACAGGATTGTTGATTAAGTTTTTCTATATCTTTGTATTGAAAAGGACCTGTTGTAAATTTTATGTACCTGGGTTTTTTAATTCAGCTTATCTAGTTTCAGAATATTTTCCTTTAATCAACTTTATTGAGCTATAATTGGCATAGAATAAACTATACATATTTAAATTGTACAATTGGCAAATTTTATTATAATGTATTCTGATAGAAAATAAATGATTAACAATCTTTAATGGTTGTGTCTTCTTTTTATCTTAATTTAATTAATCAAGTATTAAATCATTATAATAATTATTATTATCATTAATATAGCACTCTTTTTTCCAGCTGTTGTGGTCTTTCCACACTAACAGGGTGGCCTCCCTCCTAAAACTTACTTGGAGGTAGAGAGTGATGACTCCACACAGGTGCCGAGAGTGTATGAAGATGTTTACTATTCACATAATGAGGCTTTCCTGCAAGAGCAGGGTGAGCTCCGATACTGTCCAAAATGGCTTACAAAGCAGGCAACGGGGATGGCATGGAGTTTGGTGGACTCTGTGGGGAACCCAGGAGGGTTCCCATGTGTGGGCTGTGTGCCTGCGTGGCTCGAACTTCCTGATGGAGCCAAAGACTAGGGACCCTGGCTTCTCTGTCATCTTGCCCAGGGGTGAGCCAGGTTGGGCAGGAGCAGAAGGGGTCGCCTTGAAAGCACTCAGCATTCAGAAATAAAAATAGTTTGTTTTTTAAATGTACACCGGTATTATCTTTTTAGTTGAAGATACTTTTACAGTATTACAAAACTTTCCTTCAATGCATCATTGTATTCTGCTTTAAAGTTGTAGTTGTAGCTCTTACTTAACCACATAAGCACCTCAGAAAAGTGATTCTGGGTGTTCAGAGTGTGGCACCTTCACCCAGGGCCTGATCTTTTCTGAGACTTAAATAAAAACCTGTGGTTTCCGGCTGGGCACAGTGGCTCACGCCTGTAATCCCAGAACTTTAGAAGGCTGTGGCGGGCGGATCACAAGGTCAGGAGTTCGAGACCAGCCTGACCAACATGGGGAAACCCCGTCTGTACTAAAAAATACAAAAAATTAGCTGGGCATGGTGGCGCATGCCTGTAATCTCGGCTACTCAGGAGGCTGAGGCAGGAGAATCGCTTGAACCAGGGAGACAGAGGTTGCAGTGAGCCCAGATTGCACCATTGCACTCCAGTCTGGGCAATAAGAGCAAAAAACTCTGAAAAACAAAAACAAAACAAAACAAACAAAGAAAAAAACCCTGTGGTTTCCTGTAAGGAGATTCCTCTCTGCCTGAATCTAAACTTTACCGTGTCCTGTTCACTGTGTGGTTACCAACACCTCTCACCATCTCAGCAGCCCCTGCAGCCGTCCACCTCATGTAGCCAAATACTCGAGAGTAAATTTTACACATATTATGGAGGCTCCTTCTTTGGCTCCCTTCCCTCTCTCCTTTGGAAATTTCCTTATTGTAAAAGCTGCTCACCTTTGCACCCTGTGTTGGTTGCTATCTGCAGTGGTATAAAAGCAGTCATTTTTAGCTAAGTTGTCAAGATTTTGTAATTCTTTGGGGTGAGAAGGTAAGTCTGTAATAGCTAGATTGTGAGTTTGGGTTTTAGATTGAGTGTATTTGACTTCTGAGTGAGAGCTCAACTTGCTACCATAAGGCAAAGAATTCAAAGTTAAGTTCTCACCTCATTTTCAAGCCATCTTCAACCTAAACTCAATTTCCAAAGGGAAAGCCATAAAAGGAGTAATTTTTAAATGACAACCATTCTACCTAAGTGTACCCTCTCCAAGGATATGCATGCGTTTCTGTTCATGCATTCTCTATGTCTATTGCTAGCCAGATATGGTCCCAGACACGTGTGACTAATTTCTTGCAGTGAATAAATTCTTACGATAACTCTGAGAAAAGTACACCTTATTACTCCCACTAGCAATAATCAAAGTAAGTTTCAACTAATCTCAGGTATCAAAGAAGCAGTAAGCGAGGGCTAAATGAGCAATCAAGGTTTCAAATTCCAAATTCAGGGTACATTCCATTTCAGTACACTACTTCCTACTTCACTCCTGAATAATTTCCATTTTAAGATTCTTCTCATTGATATTAGTTTAAAAAAAAAATCCCTAAAATTTAGGTGCACATTCTAAATGCACTGATATTTAAAAGATAGTTTAAAAGGTAATGAAATAAATGCAGTTTTTTTTTAAATTTCATCATCCCTTTTTCCTATCTTCCATGCAGTCAAGTGTTTTCCCAGCACTACTAAAATTGACTCAACTTTTTTTTATAGGTTATGTGATTTTCCAAGTAACAACACAATATTCGTTTAAATCAATATGATGTTACAACTTAGTTTCAGTTTATATTTAGCCTATAGTTTTCTCTAAAATATTTCTAATTTTTAAAACAGTTTTGTATTTAAAGCAGTAGATAATGGTAAAATGAGAACTATTGTGAGAAAGGGATAGAATGTTAGGGTATAGACAATATAATGTTTTATTTTTTAACATGATAGACTACTGTTAGGACCTTCTTAAAGACTAAATACACCTCTCTGTCTCTCTCTCTCTCTCCGTGTGTGTGTGTGTGTGTGTGTGCACGCACATCTGTGTGTCTTCTTTTTTCTGTTCTAAGAGTTGAAAGATCAAGAAGAGAAGGATGATGGAGAGTTAAACTCAGATGGTAAAAGTTTAATAAGATCTTTATTTGTACTTTTCAGAGCGGTTTTAATGAATTTTATTTCAGTTACATAAGGAGAGTTGAAGTGTCACTAAGTCCCACATGTATCAGAAACATTTTATGTTAACCTGTAATATGAATTAAAGGCAGCCTTAGATTTACGTGTTACCTGTTTATTGGAGATCCAAGGAGTGAGCCTCACAGCTCCTTAAAGGATAAATTCATTTTGGGTAAAGTGAGTTTCAGATTTATTACTCACTTAACCCCGGTACAGCACAAAGTGTTCAACAGAATACAAATAAACAGAAAGTTCTGGGCTTGTTTCCAGCTAAGTCTTTGACAAAAATGGCCAATCACCATGGGCAACCATGCTCCTCAGCTCCCGGGAAACCTACTTCTACCATAGGCTAATAATGCCTAGATGTCTTTTTCTGTCGTTGTACGCACTGGCAAGTCTCCAAAAAGGAGTGGGCATTAGACAAATGTACATTGACAAACACAACTATAGTCTTGTGCTAGTGGATGTGATATATATGGACTATTTTCTCCACAGTGTCGTATGGTCAATGATACCAAAATACCATGCATGCTCTGTTAAACCCATTTTTTGAATCACACTGAGTAGAGTCATGGAGTGAGCCCCGGCTGCAGCAGGAAGCAGTAAATAAGCCAGTACCTAAAAGGATTCACAGGGAGCTACATTGAAAGCTGCCTTGCAAATCAGGACATAGATAAGTCATGGCAGAGACCTGAGCAGACTTAAAAGACAAGAACACCCTTGCCTTGGAATGCCTTCTACAGAATGCCATATATATCAGTCAGCAAGGGGGAGAATTTATATGGGAAACAGGACAGATGGCAGTGGCTAAAACAGTGGCCAACAATCGCGTGCTACTGTATCCAGGCAGGCATCCCGAACCTTGGCAGGGGAGGAAGTTGGCAATGATTGTCACTTGGCCTACTGCTACTAAAGTCTGATACTCCTAAGCTAATGGCTGTTTCTTCAAATTGTGAGTAAATTAATGCTAATCAGGCAGTGAAATTTGGCTGCAATTGTTTTTCTAACCCACTATCAGAAGCCACTGCTGAATTGCAATACTCGTGTTCTATGTGTCTTTTTACGTATATGCCACCCACAGGATTTCTTTATTTTTCCAGTTTCAGCTGGAACATCCAAAAAGCTTGGGATTCATCACCCACATCCGTAGAACAAGAAAATGCAGAGCAAATTGAAAATGGGTGACTTTTCCTTGACATATCAGAGAACTGAGGTTGTATGAGAAAGCACCATCCTGAAATCTGAAGGCGCAGGTGAGTCCAAAGAGTTAGAGCTTGCTGGGCGTGGTGGCTCACGCCTGTAATCCCAGCACCTTGGGAGGCCAAGGCAGGCGAATCACCTGAGGTCAGGAGTTAGATACCAGCTTAGCCAATATGGTGAAACCCCATCTCTACTAAAAATACAAAAATTAGCCGGGCGTGGTGGCAGGCAGCTGTAATACCAGGTACTCAGGAGGCTGAAGCAGAAGAATCACCTGAACATGGGAGGTGGAGGTTGCAGTGAGCAGAGATGGCACCATTGCACTCCAGCCTGGGCGACAGAGTGAGAAAATGACCGTCTTCGTCTGTGGCCCACACTTTTAGGGGCTTTACTTCTAGGAACACCATTAAGTTCTTATAGGAAACAGTCAAGTGAGATCTCCAACTGGCATTGGAAGGAAGAGTAATATTTGTGAAACACATAGAGAGTGATCTTTACAATAAAACTTACTCTTCAGGGACGGAGCCATAACCAGAGCCTTATCCCAGCTGGAGAAAGGCTTTATTCCCACTATAATTCCCTCCGGCTTCCCTCTCTCACCAAAGAGGGCTGAGGGAGAAGTTCTGAGACTGGAAAAACAACTGTGATGGTCACAGAGACACAGGCCGGTTAAAAGATACATTTAATCCTAAGATGATAGAAGCCTCCCTTCCTGCATTTTACTACGACACTAACATGGGTCCCATCCCATTGCAGTGGGTCTGAACCCAACTGGGTGCAAGACACAGACTCCCTCTCTTCCTCCCTCCCTCCCCCCATCTTCCTTCCCTTCCTTCCTTCCTTCCTTCCCTTCCCTTTCCTTCCTTCCTTCCTTCCTTCCTTCCTTCCTTCCTTCCTTCCTTCCTTCCTTCCTTCTTTCTTTCCTTCCTTCCTTTCCTTCTTTCCCTTCTTTCCCTTCCTTTCCTTCTTTCCTTCCTTCCTTCCTTCCCTTCCCTTTCCTTCCTTCCTTCTTTCCTTCCTTCCTTCTTTCCGTCCCTCCCTCCCTTCCTTCCTTCCTTCCTTCCCTCCCTCTTCTTCCCTCCTCCCCCCTCCTCTCCTCCCTTCCCTTCCTTCTTCTTCTTTTTCGTCCCTCTCCTCCCTTCCCTTCCTCTTTCTTTCTCTTCTTTCTTTTTTCCATTAGTTTTACCTGCATTTATTCACTCACTAAGAACTGATAGTTGACCTGCTTAAGAAGCATACCTCTTTCTTCCAATTGTTCATAGGCTAATGTGGAAAGATCAGTCTCCATGGCTGTTACCTGATTGTTACCACCAATCAGTTACCCTGGTTGGTGGCATCCTCCCTACATGGAGATTGCTCGCATTTGAGGACAGTCTCCTTTTTTTCACTAGAATGACAAAACCTTCTCAACCATGCAAGTTCAGGATTTTGCTCGCTAAAAATCTCAGTGTTACAAATAAAATAGCTATTTTGATTGGATTAGGTGGGTGATTACATTTTCTAAACAAAACTCTTATATAATAACTGACACATGCAATTCTAAAACCTATTTGGGAATTCAAAAACACTCCTCTTGATTTTAAAAGAGTAATTTATGGAAACTAGACAGGGCAGGCAAAAGGTCTTTTATTCCTGGCTGCCAGCAAAGTACCAGGTCAGTGAAGAATATCATGCAAAGAGCAAGAAGTCATGATTTCAAAATTTAACAGAATAAACTGCAAGTTGATCCATTTTAAAGTTTTCTTTAGTTCCCAAAATCCTGTATCTCTTTTTAGGAATTCACTAGAACTGATACCTGCTTATTTTCTGCGGCCCTGGAATCATTTACCTTTTATCTTATTCTTTTTGTACCAAATGGAGTTTTCCTGATGGAGAAATTGAGACCAGGGGAGTCATAAATCTGTTGATAGTTTTTTAAAACTGTGTGAATTAGACGGTTTGATGTCCTAAGTTTACATGTGGAGGAATGATTTCTGAAATATGGAGTTGTTGCCTGGAATGGCAATATTACTTGTTAAAGAATCAATAATACCAGCTAATGTGCGTGCGTGTGTGTGTGTGTGTGTGTGTGTGTGTGTGTGTACATCTGAGAAGCACTGTAGTTCATTTATCACTTAAATTCTACATCATCAGGACAATAGCACACAATCCTATACTCGATGGAATTACTGTCCTGAGAGTTTAAACATATAATGGAATGACTTCCTTGAATCTAATTCATATTAGTGCTAATCTTTAAATAGATTTTTGGGCTAGATGCAGTGGTTCACACCTGTAATCCCAGCACTTTGGGAGGCCCAGGTATGCAGATCACTTGAGGACAGGAGTTTGAGACCATCCTGGACAACATAGTAAAATCTCCTGTTGTATTTGAAGACTTTGAGTTAAAATAACATTCATAAGTAAATTCATTTATTGAACTGAATTTTTCTTGAATATCATAAATGCATTTCTCTCAAAACCTAATCCCCAACTTGCTGCAACCTGAAAGTTACCACTTAACTGGGATTCGTATATATAATATTGTTGCTACAATAAAAATCTAATATTTAAACTTTTTCATTCATGTACATTATTCATTTGTAAGTATGACAAAATTTATTTATATGTTCTACTGTTGAGAGATATGAATAAGTGTAATTGTGACACATTCACAAATGGATAGTGTATCAGTAACAATTATTGCAAATATTTTCTTAATTGGGGAATTATTCTTTCATCTCCTCTATGGTACCTAGTGAAGAGGTTTTAAACTTGATGTATTTAATTGGGTTGTGGTTAAGGCTAAGTCATCTTTAAGAACTTTTTCTCTCCCCTAAATTTGCAAAATAGTATATTTTCTTTTAAAAGAGTAAAATTCTTTTATATTGATGTCTTTAAAATGCTTTATTATAAGTTATGGCATGATGCAAAATAAAATTTATTAATTTTTCATAATGACTAATTCTTTCAGGACTATTACTAAATTATGATTTTGCCCCTGACATACTATACTATGATATTTATATTTTCATATGATTATAGATCTGTTTCTAAGTTATCACTTCTCTTTTTCTGCCTTTGATATTCTACAATTTTACTGTATATATCTACAAGTGAATTTATTTTTGTTTGTCCTGAAGCATCCATTGTGCTTTCTGTGTCTTTGCATTTGCGTTTTAAGTTGTAAAAAAGTGTTCAGTTATTATTGCTTTAAATAATACTTCTGCTTTATTTACGTTATTATCTCTACCTGGACTTTCACCTAGCCAAAAACTACATATTCAGCTTATATCAAATTAGTCTCTTCTCCACTTTCATATTTTCTATTTCATTTCTCTTTATGCTAATTACTTATTTTTTCTGAGCCAATTTAGAGTTCATTGTTTCCACTGAACAGTGTCTCATTTGTCATTTAACGCATCCATTGAGTTTTGAATTTAAGATAGCACAATTTTAATATATGAATGTTTCTTTCTTTTCCTATCTTTATGTTTTCTTTTGAAAGCTCCATGTTCCTTGTTTATTATTTTAGTTTCTAGTTTTTATTTGTTTAGACATTGTCTTCATTTTTATGTTATAGCTGTAATGACTATCTTACACCTTAATTCCTTCAAAGTCTAAAGAAACAGTCGTTTCAGACCCTCATGTATGGTGGCTTTTCATTGTATGTTAGTAACTTTTTATTGTTAAATTATAGTTGCTAGATTTTTATCTGCAGGAACATTGTTGGCTTAGCCCCTTTCAAAAGTTAGGGCATGACTATGACTCAGAAATTTCAAATCCAGATCTTCACATTTGCGGGGGGTCCCAGACATAGTCTGGTCCAGCTGTTGGCTTCTGCATGCGTCTCAGAGGCCCCTCTCTACCTCTGGTCTCTACTCTCTCTGACTGACTGCGTGGAGCTCTCTATTATTTTCGACTGTGTTTGTTATTTGGCTTTGAAGATGGCATTCGTTTTCTGTGGCTGACATAATCAATTACCACCATATGAATGGCTTAAAATAGCTGAAATTTATTTTCTCACTGACACCCAAAATGGTGGTGTCAGCAAGGCTGCAATCTCTCAGGAAATTACAGGAAGAATCCTTCCACGTCTTTTCCACTGTCTGGTGGCTGTCGCCGTTCTTGCTTTTACATTTGAGATTCAGGGAGTAGATGTGCAGGTTTGTTACATGGATATATCGCGTGACGCTGAGGTTGGTGCTTCAAGTGAACTCATTACCCAGTTAGTGAACAAAGTATCTGAAAGATGTTTCAATCCCTCCCTCCCTCCCCACTTTTGGAGATGCCAGTGTCTATCGTTCCCATCTTCGCGCCATCATTCTTCGTAGCTGCATCTATCCTGTCTTCGCATCCATCTTCACGTGGCCTTCTGTTCTGTGGCCACCGTCTCTTCTGTCTCTTATAAGTAGACTTGTCATTAGATATAAGGCTCACCTACTTAACCCACAATGATCTCATATCAGGATTAAGCTCAGCTGAGCTAATAATTACACCTGCAAAGACCCCTTTTTCCAAATGAGATCACATTACAGTTCTTAGGAGTTAATATGTAGACCTACCTTTTTGGGGACCACCATTCCGACGAATACAGAGATTTCCCTTGGCTTCTGTGAGACATGTCCTATCCTGGTTATGGTTTTATATTTTTAAGATTGCCCTTCAAAGTATACTGATTGTATAAAGCCCCTTTTTAAAAATTGCTTTCAGGAATATACGTTTTGAGTCGGTATCATTTCGAACACCCTAACTCTCTCTGATTTTGGGCAAGACCATGGATAAAGGTAGATATAGATATATAGGTAGATAGATACATCACCTTATTCATTATTCATTCAATCAATGAACATTTGCCGTTTACCAAGGGTCCAGCTCATAGGCACTGTTTTACCAATGAGAACGTAATAGTAAATAGTGAGTATATCAATGCTCATGCTCTCAATGACAATACACACCAGTGAGTTTTAAGTGATATTATTATATTATCATAACTTACCTTGAGTGCAAAGATCATCATCTGAATTTGATCAACTCAGCAATCCCACCAGATGAAAACTACTATTACTAAAGGGGGGACATCATTAATACTCTTAAACATGACATTATTTCTAAGGTAAGGTTTTTGCTTTTAAACGTCTTTGAGCTGATAGCCAAAAGATACACATTTTGATCTCAATTCTGCCACAGGAAAACTGGGTAACATTTGAGCATGTCCTTTAACTCTACTGGGATTGAGATTTCATTTGTGTAAAATGAGAAGTATGAATTAAATAATGAGTCAAAGCCTTTCTAGTCTTGAAATTTTAGGTCAGTTGATAAAATAGACACTCAGGAAGATATGATATTTATAGGTTAGATTAAATCCAGATACCATGGAGATATGGAAAACATGATCTCTATTCCACTCCTGGGTGTATCTGTGTGTGTTATCTGATCTTTTCAGCTGAATTTATAGCTGCTGAAAACTAAAATTTTGAATCTGGGAAAATAATATCTCAAACCTTAGCAAAGAGCACAGATTGTACTGGTAGAATTCCATTGCACTAAGCTTATTGGGATGACCAAATAACTTTGGTGATATTTAATAAAATTTACAGAGAGCCATTGTTCCAATATATTTGAGCTTCACACCATACAGGAAAGCACGAAACAAAATCAAGAGTCACAAAGTCATAAGGCAAGGCTCACAGCGGTCTTCAAAATAGTGCCCTCTTCAGGAGCCTGTGCAATCAGCCCTCAGAGGTGTGCCTGTCCCTTCAGGACTCTGAGGTCTAGGAACTGGAGCTCCAAAGTCTGACAACTTCTAACTCAATGATTGAAGTTTTATTTAGCATGCTTAAGTCTCCCCTATCTCACTCCACTCCATCCTACAGAACATCATGTATAAATATGCAGCTGGGCTGTCAGCTTGACGTTGGGATGTGACAGCTTGCTGGCAGCTAACAAGCCACCCTCTAGATGACAAGTTAAATGCTGTCCCTGTGAGTGATTATGTGGCCTCATAAAATCAGCAAGTAAAGCATCATGGGACTGCATCACATGACATGACTCTGTTACAAACGTGATCATCTGCACAGCCTATCACTGTGCTGACGGTAACATTTCTGTTATAATGTGATCATCTGCACAGCCTATCACTGTGCTTATGGGTAACATTTCTGGTGGTCTTTTATACAAAAATACAAATTTTATAAATTCTTCTATGGAACCCTAGTTTAATAAACCCTGATAAAAATCTATTCATTACAGATCACACTTAGGTCACTAGACAGAGCTTGAACAAGGAAATGTTTTGTTAAGAATATTCGGCATCACATTTGCTTTTGTAATAGTCAGTGGGGCTTTTTACTGATTTCCAGTTTTCTCCTCTGTCACAAGGAAAACTGAACTCGGTCTTCTTCAGTCTAGTTGAGGCTGTGGGACTAGTTCTGCTGTGTCTCAAGAGAAACATGATGATTTATTTGTAGAAGAAAAACACTTCAAGCTCTCTATTATTTTTCTATTGACATTCTGGGTCGTGACTTGCCTTATTTGTTTATCCAATATTAACTGAGAGTAAATTACTCATTTAGTCATTCAATCAGACTTAATTCATATGCCACACACACACACCTTCATCCCTGCTAGGCACTGTAGTATATGAACTCTGATCTTTGCCCTTAAGGAATTCTATTTTAGATACATTAATGAGAGTAAGACTTTGGACAGGATTCTGATGAAATACTCAGGATGCAATGACAGAGAATGACAGCGCCTGACAAAAAATAGCCATTTAATAGATATTAGTTGAGTGAATGAAAGACAGTCTGAAGGAATGACATTTTAGATGTCAGAAAGATGGAAAGAAGAGAACATGCTGGATAATGGGAATAAAGGTAAAAGAAAACTCCTGAATCAGTCCACGTAGAGGGGTCAGTAGACATTATTATATAAAAATGTTATAGTATCACATGCATACAATGTATAATAATATTATGTAATATCTAATATTATATGAAATATATTCTTACACATAAGAACATACATTATAACATTATATAACATTATAAAATCTTATTGTATAATACCTTACAGTATATATTAATATATAATAGTATCATAGTTATAATTATTGATATAAATACCATTAGATATAACACAATAATTAATATATGATATATTAATATAAAGGTAAATATGATATTATATAAACCTTGTAAAAATTATTATATGGAAACATTGTTTGTCCTCAAAAAGTTTGCAAACTAGAAGGTGAGAATGAAAATTCAACAGTGTTAATTCAGTATGATGAGCACTACTCCCAAACAACTTCCATGGAAATCACTGTCAAATGAAAAGGCAGAGAAGTAAAGCCACTGATACTGCATTAGAAAGTCATTAATTACTAGTATTTACTGGTGCTTGAAACATATCAGGCACTTTTCAAATCGCTTTAAATATAGTAACCCTTTGATACTCATACATAGCAAGTCTTAGAAGTGGGCCTGTAGTATTATCCCCGTTTTCCAGATATAACAGATGAGCCAGAGTTGAGAGTTAAGTTCATGCACTCTTGTTTTAAAACTTCTTAAAGTTATAGTGATTGTACAATGCAATACAATCACTACAAATACTTAATATTTGGGGGACATAGAGGACCTCTAAAGGTAAAGGACCATTGGATAAAGTCTGGAGAAGAGGCTTGGCCAAAGATATTTCAATGACCACAAGTAAGTCATATACATTTCATTTTCACAATCATTTAATGCTTTTTCTTTCTTTATTCTTAGACTAAATACCGAATAAGCAAACTTCTTTAAGAATTAGAAGTAGAGATTGCTGCAAAAAGAAGTTTCAATCTTGGCCGGGCGCGGTGGCTCACGCCTGTAATCCTAGTAGCACTTTGGGAGGCCGAGGCGGGCGGATCACAATGTCGGGAGATCAAGACCATCCTGGCTAACACGGTGAAACCCCGTCTCTACTAAAAATGCAAAAATTAGCCGGGCTCGGTGGCGGCGCCTGTGGTCCCAGCTACTCGGGAGGCTGAGGCAGGAGAATGACGTAAACCTGGGAGGCGGAGCTTGCAGTGAGCCGAGATCGCGCCACTCACTCCAGCCTGGGCCACAGAGCGAGACTCCGTCTCAAAAAAAAAAAAAAAAAAAAGAAGTTCCAATCTAAATGTCTTCACAGTAAAAAACTAATGTAGCATTTCTTAAGATTACAATTGCCAAGTATTTATTTCAGAGGTGACATTAAAGAGAGAGAGTCATCATTAAAAACAATAGACTTTCAAATCAGAAAATAGGAAACAGTTTCAGACTTCAAATAGGAAATTCAGATCGTAGACCATTAATATTACTTTTGTAACAAAAATGATTAGTATTTATAGATTTTTACATATGAAGCTAATTAATAGCAAAAATTAGTATCTTGAAATTATATCAGCTTGTATCTAAGGAATGTATAAATTTTCTCATATTAAGTGTTGATTAAGTGTTCTATGTCTTCTTGTATGACTCTGTTTCTATATTTTCTAATATTTCCAATAGAATTTGATAATTATATGCCAAATGATAATTTAATCTAAAATATAATTTTTCAAACTATTTAAAATATTTAGTAAAATATTTCGAAGAAAACTTACACAGATTAATAATAGCCTCCAAAAATATTTTACTGATTTTTTCAATTAAAATATAGATTTTTCTCTCAAAGTATTTTGTAAAATATTTTACACACATTTTCATTTGCATACATTTCAAATATAAATATTGCCTATTTAAAAGAAAACATAAATTATGTAGTGCATCTACCTAAAGTTTAGGAGAAAATCTAAAATGTGCTCACCTGTATGTATACATTTATTAAGAGATCCCTAACAATTTTGTACTCACTGAATTGAAAATCAACATTAAAAGCAGAGACTTCCTTTATTGGTCATGAGTTTTTGTCTAAAATATCAAACACTGTGTATTTAGACTTTACCAGGAGAATGTCAGATCTTCCAAGTCTCCAAAGTACTGAGAACGAAATAATGGGTCATATATATTTAGATTCACCCACTTTTTTAAGAGTAGTTCCGGAGTCAGAACATTTAAATTTGATCTATTCTTTCTTTACTACAAAGAAAACAAATAATTACATTTACGTATTGCTTTATCATGTAAATTTAGGCTACATAAAATACATTTTAATTACTTGAAGATAAGAGGGAGCCTCAGATGTAATTTGTAACTCATTCTTTTTATAGAAGAGAAAATTTTAACAAAGGAGTTCAGGAGGAAATGCTTAACAGGGGATTTATAACCACGTCTTTGCTTTTGGGAATGCCTGAAGCAGACAAGTTTGAACTGAAGAGACTTCTTCGTTTTTTCATAGGAATGGTGAACTCATAATACATACATAGTTGGTATTTATCTGCCACTGAAACTGAAATGTATTCCACATTGAGAAAGTGTACTCGAAGTTGCAGTTGATAGTTGAGGTGGGGGAGGGACAATGTCATTGTCTGTGGCTCTTGTTTGTCTTCTTTCCTAATAATAAGGTTGGGTAAAAACCAACAATTTCTTGGAGTTTGTTGTAGTGCTTTAGAGAGAGGTAAAAATCTCAAGTCATTAAGAGTGACGGATGAGGAAAGTCAGAGTAAACCAATTGCAAATGGAAACAACCCCAAAATCTTGACACAGGAAAAGTATATTTTGCACATTCGATGGAGGTTAGATGGGGCAGGGATCTACTCAGCACAGCCGTTCAGGACCTCAGAATCGTGTTGCCCCATTCTCCTTTATGGTCACTGAGTCTTCTCTGTTCAGATAGTAAAAGGGGAAGGTAAAAAAGCACAGAGGATTGCCAAAAGCTTTTAGAAGCCAAAGCAGGAAGAGAGATGTAAGATCCATCATACCTGTAATCCCAGTACTTTGGGAGGCCCAGGCGGGTGGATCACCTGAGGTGGGGAGTTTGAAACCAGCAAGCAAATATTCTACTTTTCATGATTCTTTTAATCCTTAAGAGTTTCACATAGTTCATTGGAACAGAATAGAGAAAACAGAAATTGACATAAATATGCCAAACTGATTTTCAATTGAAGACTAAACTTTTCACAAAATGTTGCTGGACAAATTACACATCGACAGGCAAAAAAGTAAACCTCAATCTAAACCTTGCAATTTACAAAGCATTGACTCAAAATGTGTCACAAACTAAAACGTAAAGCAGTAAGAATTTTAGGGGAAAATTAGAGAAAATTTTCAGGATGTAACACTAGGTAAAGAGTTCTCAGATTCCACATACAAAAAAATCCATAGAAGAAAAATACATACGTAAACTAGACTTTATTATAATTTTAAACTTTTGTTCTGCACAACACTGTAGAGAACAAAAAAAAAACAAGCTACAGCCGGGTGCTGTGGCTCACATCTGTAATCCCAGCACTTTCGGAGGCTGAGGCAGGCGGATCACAAGGTCAGGAGCTTGAGACCATCCTGGCTAACACCGTGAGACCCCGTCTTTACTAAAAATACAAAAAATTAGCCAGGCGTCGTGGCAGGCGCCTGTAGTCCCAGCTACTCAGGAGGCTGAGGCAGGAGAATCTCTTGAACCCAAGAGGTGGGGGTTGCAGTGAGCCGAGATTGCACCACTGCGCTCCAGCCCGGGCGACAGAGCAAGACTCCATCTCAAAAATAATAATAACAAAATAAATAAATAAATAAATAAAATAAGCTACAGACCTGGAGAAAATGTTTACAAACCACATATCCAGGAAGTGCACCAGTATGGAGAATATATTAATAACTCTTGAAACTCAATCTTTTTTAAAAAAATCAATGCAATGAGAAAACATGGAAAAAAATGTGGCAGAGAGGGGAAAAAAATTTATCTTTGCCTTACTCATGGCAAGGTTCATGGCAAAGGGCCCTCATCAAGAGAAAATCATAAACTTATTTAATACACATTTTATTTATTTATTTATTTTTTTAATTATACTTTAAGTTCTAGGGCACATGCAGGTTTGTTACATATGTATACATGTGCCATGCTGGTGTGCTGCACCCATTAACTCGTCATTTACATTAGGTATATCTCCTAATGCTATCCCTCCGCACCCCCCTCACCCCATGACAGGCCCCTGTGTGTGATGCTCCCCTTCCTGTGTCCAAGTGTCCTCATCGTTCAATATACATTTTACATGGCATAGGAGCTTTTCAGAAATGAAGACTTCAAGAAAACAGGATATCTGTTTTTACATTATGTTTGATAAGGAGTGGGCAGCTGTGCAAAGCTATGCTTGGACAAGGGGGTAAGATCTAATGTGAATAAACTGGGGGGTGCTTACCAAGGCCTGCGTGTTCACGTTCTTCTCAGCATCTCTGAGCCTGTGAGGATAAGTGTGTTTCTTTCCTCCAGGAAGATACGTCTGGAATGAAGTTTTTTTTTTTTTTTGAGACAGAGTCTCACACTGTCGCCCAGGCTGAAGTGCAGTGGTGTGATCTCGGCTCACTGCAACCTCCGCCTCCCGGGTTCAAGCGATTCTCCTGGCTGAGCTTCCTGAGTACCTGGGATTACAGGTGCATGCCACCATGCCTGGCTAATTTTTGTATTTTTAGTAGAGACGGGGTTTCACCATGTTGGCCAGGCAGGTCTCGAACTCCTGACCTCGTGATCTGCCCACCTCAGCCTCCGTAAGTGCTGAGATTACAGGCATGAGTCACTGTGGAATGAAGGTCTTATAGCTAGTTTCTTAGTCCTGGGAATAGGTCAGTCTGCTTCATCAGTTACAGGTTGTGTCTCCTTGCAGGAGACTGCTGCAGAGGGCTATCTCCAAGGTTTGACTTCTACATGCTGTGATCAGTCAGGTATATCATAAGAGGAATTTCTGTGGAGACAAAAGAAAAGCAAAGATGAATGTTGAAAGCAAATTATAAACTCAGTTTTGTAGTCCAGAGAGCAGAGCAGCCAGGCAAGATTTGCTGATGTTGTGCTTGATGCATCTTCAGACAGAGTGAGGGCAGGCAGTGGCATTTGACGGACTTCTCTGGTTTTGTGTTTGCATCAGGTGTTCAGGTGACCTTTCTGTGTACCCCATACAGCAACAGGCATGAAGGCTGTCTGTATATAAGCTGTTGTGATTTTTCTGAAGTCTATATCAAGATGTTCAGCTTCTCAGCTTGCAGGGCTTCGAGAAATTGAAGTTTTAGTGATTACAAGCCAAAAGAATGGAAGAAAAATTGGAAATATCAGTTTGGAGAGTCATAGTTTCTCCAAATTATGAGGAAAAACTAGAAAGTTTAAAGAGACTAAACTTACACCGTAAACAAATTCAGGATCCAGTCCAGTTTGTGATACATAGCAAACCTCAAAGACAATAAATAGGACCTAGAAGCTAATAAAGCATGCACTTGAGTTTGCCGTTGAAACATAATTGTCTTTCTACAGTCACCTCCATTTCTATGAAAGTAATCAAAATAGGATGAACTTACTCACAAAGTGAGTTTATTCTCATTAAACTTGGCAACTTATATGAATGCAACAGGACTAGTGACTAACCACAAAGACTCTTTTTAGGTTTGCTGTGTAGAAATTTTTCAATAAAAAATTTTAGAGTGGACTTTCAAAATCCTCTCAAGGCAGGTAAACCAAGCCAGCTACTTGTCATCTTACTTTGCCTGCAATAACTGTAGATTTGAATGAACTTCCCACTTCTCAAGGTCCTCGAAATATCCTGAAGTTCCTTGGCCTGCTAGGAAGTTAACATTCCTTACATTTCATGTATAAGGCAACCATTTAAGAGAAAGACAGAAAAAAAAAAAAAAGCAAAGGTAAATGTTGAGAGCAAATTATAAACTCAGTTTATATAATTTTGGGATGCTCTCATGCAAATACAACTTAAAGAAGGTTTAGCATTGCTTATTATTTGACAATGTTTCTCTTATAATTTAACATGGGAAATAAATCTAATTAGTTTAACATCTTTCTTTTACAAGGAGAAAAAAAACAGATTCTTTTGACATATTCCAGGGGCTTTTCTGGAAACTTCCAAATTTAGTTTGTGGTCAAAAAGACTTAATTTAAAATGTAATTTGGGGAAGTCATACATGTGTATGAGGACCATGTATGCAGGGTACCAAGCCAGTTTATTGTTAAGGGACATTATTGTCTCCATAAAGTCAATCTTAGTTTCTTAAAATCACCTGATTATATCTGAAATACATCTTTCCAGTCATAGTCTTGGTAATATAACCAGTGTTTCTAATTTTGTCCTGTTATAAGGAGAACAGATTCTTTTTTTTTTTTTTTTTTTGAGACGAAGTCTTGCTGTTGTCCCCAGGCTAGAATATGATGACATGATCTCCGCTGACTGCAACCTCTGCCTCCTGGGTTCAAGCGATTCTCCTGCCTCAGCCTCCCGAGTAGCTGCGATTACAGGCACCCACCACCACACCCAGCTAATTTTGTATTTTAGTAGAGATGGGGTTTCACCATGTTGGCCAGGCTGGTCTTGAACTCCTGACCTCAGGTAATCCACCCGCCTCGGCCTCCCAAAGTGCCGGGATAAAGGCATGAGCCACTGTGCCCGGCCAGGAGAACAGATTCTTATTGAACTTATGCAAATAACGGTATTGCAATAAAAATAAAAATACTCATGAATAATTTCCAAGTTCTGGAGGGATCAGGTAGAGAGAAAAAGTAATTGTTTCAATTTCGTTTACAAAAGCAGACTTTACCAAATTTTTCTAAGCTACAGAGAGTTCAAGAGTAAATTTTTTTTAAAACATTTTCTTAAATCTAGAAAACCAAATATTGAAGAACTGGTAATATTTTAGACAAAATCATTAAAAACTTACAATTATTCTATTAGTTCATCCAGTCTCACGTAATTAATTTTTTCTGTGCTTGAAGCTGGAATAGCAGTTTTATAAACCCATCAGTTTCTTCATTAGAGTTCTCAAAATTCTTTCATTGTCCAATGGCAATATCTTAAAATTATCAGAAATCCGCACTCCAGAGTACTTTCAGTCTTTTTCACAAATCTCTTTGAAAAAGAAGTAATTTTGGATTGTAGATAATTGTAAATGCTTTCAGAAAAGAATCAAAGTAAAACAATAATGTCTGTGAATGACAAAAGACTTAAAACAACCATACTTAAAACCTAGTGAGACTTTATTATAACAATGATGCAATTGACAAGTATATTTGGTTATTTATGTGGTATTAAAATTTTTTAAATACTAACCAAAATTGTAACTATTAACATTATACCAGGACATATCTAATTTCTAGGAATTTCATATAATTTTGGAATGCTCTCATGAAAATATAACTTAAAGAAGGTTTAGCATCACTTATTATTTGACAATGTTTCTCTTATAATTTAACATAGGAAATAAATCTAATTAGTTTAACATCTTTCTTTTAAAAGGAGAAAAAAAACCAGATTCTTTTGACATATTCCAGGGACCCTTCTGGAAACTTCCAAATTTAGTTTGTGGTGAAAAAGACTTAATTTAAAACGTAATTTAGAACTAACTTAGTCAGAAATTCCAAAAGTTTATAATACTTGGTTAAATATGATGTGTGTTTTATATTATATCAAAAAGGCAATAAAAGATATTAAAGGCAAATACAGAAGGTTATACATTCTGTAGTTTAAAACCATTTCATAATTTTTAAAATCATGTGATTCCTTATAATATATTTCTCATGTTTATTAACAGCCTCAAATATATTTTATATTTTTGTAAAATGTGTAAAGCCAAAGGTAGATAAATTTATCTTCCTCTTAGTTTAAAATTTTCCAGACAATTAATGAACATTTATTACTTAATTTAACTTAGAATAAGGTAAAGGTTTCAAATGACCAAAATAATTTTAAAATTATTTTAGGTAGACTTTTTTTATAAAACATAATTAGTGTTGACATTTTTTTAATAAACTTTATCCCACTTACATTCACTTAATTCACTCATACTTAACAATTATACCTGAACTGCCTATGAACATCTCATAAGATATTAAATAAAGCTAGCCATATCTGAAGTTATTTCTTTTGTTGACAAATCAGGCAAGTATTAAAAATATCACAGAAGCAAAGAAACTAAATAAAGATAAACATAGTTCTCTCTTTCTCTCTTCCAGATTGTCATGCATCAGCAATTCAGTTTCCTTGTGCGTTTTCCTCTTCGACTGGATTTATAGTTTGATCATTTCAAACATTTGTTTGACCATTAAACCTAGGAGAAAATATGTCTGCATTATATATAATGTCAACCCTTCTTTTTTTTTTGTTTTTTTGTTTTTTTTTTTTTGAGATGGAGTCTTACTCTGTCACCCAAGCTGGAGTGCACTGGTGTGATCTTGGCTCACTGCAACCTCTACCTCCCAGGTTCAAGCAATTCTCCCTGCCTCAGGCTCCCAGGTAGCTGGGATTCCCGGACCCTGCCACCACACCCAGCTAATTTTTGTCTTTTTAGTAGAGACAGGGTTTTGCTATGTTGGCCAGGCTGGTCTCGAACTCCAGACCTCAGGTGATTCACCCACCTTGGCCTCCCAAAGTGCTGGGATTACAGGCGTAAACCACTGCACCTGGCCTAATGTTAACCATTCTGAATACATTTTCTTTCAACTTTACCAAAATTTTAAAGTAATCTTATTTCTTAAAGATTTACCCCAAGCATGTAAACTTGAAAAAAACTTCTGGGTTAGTTTATATTTTTCTGAAAGTTTTAGGAGTACTTCAATGATATGAGCACTCATATGTCCCCGAGCCAATTGCAATTTATCTCTTTCATGGGAGTTTATAAATTAATCTGGTACTATCATCTAGAAGTTAAAAAAAATCACATAGACATAACATGCAGATGTACACGTAGACATAAACATACATAAGCATGCAGATAGATGCAAAATGTTATAGAATTTATTATAAAATGGTATCCATGTGCCAGGTATGATCATACAAAACTCAGTGGTTTATTTTAAAAAATCTGATCGGAATTGTGTTTCTGGTAGATGAGACAAGATTTACCTATTGAAATGGCGAAAGCTTTTTACTAATATTGGTGGGAAAGCCAATATTTTTTTATTTGCTCAGTTTCCAAATACTTTTCTTTTTCATTCACTTCTGATGATCGTCCCCTTGAAGTTTGTATTTCAAAAAGATAACTATCAGGTTTTGGAGAAGACAGTAGAAAATTTCGATTTCAAAGATACAGAGAATGAATCCAAGTTTTCTCCTAGAAGGAGTTTTATGACATGTTTGCTTATTATCAGAGGCCAATCTTGTGGAGATTATGAGGACACATCTATTGCGGTTTTTCAGTCTATTTCTAATTAACTTTTTTTTTTTCTTTTCAGCCTCAGTTAGTTGCTTTTGGGGAAACTGGAGTCTCTTGAGAGCAAAGTTCAAGTGACTGGAGGGCTGGAATAGAAAAAAGCCAGACAGAGGTAGAGAGAGAGAGGAAGTAGGGATTTGAAGGGGGACATATCAAGGACTTAAAAGAACTGAACGCAAGACTGGAGGTGGCAAGAGGAGGAAGCTAGAGCAGAAGAAAATAGAAAAAAAAAAAGAGGTCTTAGAGGAGCCAGTTTAGAGTTTAACCCAAGAGTTCAATTTCCAATAGAAAGATGTGGGCAGAGTTGGTGTGGCATGGAGTTAGCAGTGGCTAAAGAATCCCAGTTGACTGAGAAGGTCTAATGTGAAAAGCAGAATTAAAAGAAAAAAATCATAGAGTACTTAAAAATATCAGCTTCCAATTAAAATGGCTTGTAACCATAGAGCTCTTAAAAGTAATTAT
>NW_016809675.1:65711-114609 GCF_001698545.2 Rhinopithecus bieti
AAGTAATTATTATTATTATTATTATTATTATTATTATTATTATTATTGAGACAAGAGTTTTGCTCTTGTTGCCCAAGCTGGAGTGCAATGGTGCGATCTCGGCTCACTGCAACCTCCGCCTCTCAGGTTCAAGGGATTCTCCTGCCTCAGCCTCCTGAGTTGCTGGGATTACAGGAAAGCGCCATCATGCCTGGCTAATTTTTTGTATTTTTAGTAGAGATGGGTTTCATCATTTTGGCCAGGCTGGTCTCGAACTCCTGACCTCAGCTGATCTGCCCACCTTGGCCTGCCAAAGTGTTGGGATTACAGGCTTGAGCCACTGAGCCCGGCCAGAAAGTTATTTTAAATATCTTATTACCAGGTTTCAACCAGAACTAACAGCAAATATTCCTGACAGTGTTGAATTTCTTCTTTTCTCTTCTTCTTTTAAATCAAAGATTTCTATCAAGTATTTCATAACCAACACCAATAAACCTTTTATGACTTGCATATCGACCAAAGAGTTTGACTCAAAAAAAAATGCTAAAAAATGCAGCTCTCCCAAGATACAACACCACTATCAAAGACATCCAAAAGAATAAAAGACACAGAACCACACCCTGAGAGGTGGAAACACTCAATGTGTCAGTGGCAAATGGGGTGCCACTCACTTTTCTCCCCAGCCACTTTCTCAGGACCGTCCAACCTGAAGTCGGCTGCCTACACACCAAAAGCTGACAACTTGACCACCTCAAAAAGTGAAAAGCCAAGCAAAGTTTTCAGGACACAAAACAAGACAGATGGGAGCAATTTGCTGTCCCTGGGAGGGAAATGATTAATAACAAATAGATATCCCCAAACCAGATTTATGCAAGAGTAACAAGAGAAACAAATGATTTTCTCCTGTTAATCTGAATTTAGATTCAGTGAAACCCCGTCTCTATTAAAAATATAAAATATTAGCTGGGCGTGGTGGCGGCACCTGTAGTCCCAGCAACTCAGGAGGCTGAGGCAGGAGAATGGCGGGAACCCGGGAGGCAGAGCTTGCAATGAGCCGAGATTGCGCCACTGCACTCCAGCCTGGGCGACAGAGCAAGACTCCGTCTCAAAAAAAAAAAAAGAAAAAGAAAAAAATGAAACAGGAAAACCTGCACATTTTTATGCAAGGCTTGATAAATAGTGGATAGTTGTGTAGAAATATGATTGGCTAAGGGGATATAATTCAGTGGTAACAAACTGGGGGGAACTTAGCAAGGTGTACTTGCTCAGATTCTTCTTGGTATCCCTGTGTCTTTAAGGATAAGAATGTTCCTTTCTGGCTCCGTACAGTGGCTCATGCCTCTAATCCCAGCACTTTGAGAAGCCAAGGCAGGTGAATCAGTTGAAGTCAGGAGTTTGAGGCCAGCTTGGCCAACATGGTCAAACCCCATCTCCACTAAAAATAAAAAATCAGCTGGGCATGCTGGTGGATGCCTGTAATCTCAGCTACTTGGGAAGCTGAGGCAGGAGAATCACTTGAACCAGGGAGGCAAAGGTTGCAGTAAGCCAAGATCGCACCATTGCACTCCAGCCTGGGTGACAGAGTGAGAGACTCCATATCAGGAAAAAAAAAAAAAGTTCCTTTCCTCCAGGTGTGAGGAGGGAAGCTCTGGAATGAAGGTTTTATAAGCTAATTCAAAAACGAAGTTCAGAGAATCCTTTTATGTCCTGCTTCAGGGGAGAATATTGAGACTTTCCTGTTTCTGCTGTTTTCCCAAATGCCAAGGTGCCATATTTTGGGGTATTCTGTCCTGAACCCCATCAAAGACTCAAAAAAGCATATAAATGAAGAGGACATGTAAACTGCAAGTAAGCATATAGAATGATATTCAACATCATTAGCCGTTTGAACAATGAAAATTAAAACCTAAATCAGGTAACACTGCATACCTCTAAGAATGGCTACAATTTATAAAAGGCCAGGCACAGTGGCTCATGCCTGTAATCCTAGCACTTTGGGAGGCCAAGGCGGGCCGATCACCTGAGGTCAGGAGCTCAAGACCACCCTGGGCAACATGGTGAAATCCTATTTCTACTAAAAATACAAAAATTAACCAGGCATGGTGGTGGGCACCTACAGTCCCAGCTACTCGGGAGGCTGAAGCATGAGAATCACTTGAGCCTAGGAGGTGGAGGTTGCAGTGATCGGAAATCAGGACACTGAACTCCAACTAAAGCAACAGAGCAAGACTCTGTTAAAAAAAAAAAAAAAATCGTGACATGAAAGTCAGGGAACCTGCATCACTCACACAATGCTACTGGGAATGGAATAGAATGTAACATGGTAGGCATTCTCTGGAAAACAGGTTGGAAGGTTTTGGAAAAGTCAAACATATAACTGCCACATGACACAGCCATGGCACCTTGGGGCATTTATTTCAGAGAAATGAAAATCTGTACATACATTTTTGTAGCAGCTTTACCCATGACAGCCCACACTGTAAACAGCCTAGATATTCTTCTACAGTGAAATAGTTAGTGATCATGTGGACAACCATACTGTGAAATAAAAGAACTGGAGCTACTGAAGCTCACAAGTTGGATTACTTTCCAGAGAATTATGTTGCCTGTGAAAGCCAGTCTCAAGAAGTTACACACTGTATAAAGCTATTTACATAGCAGCCTAGAAATGGCAAAATTAAAAAAACAGAGAATAGATAAGTGGTTGCTGGGATGAAAAAAAAATAAGAGGATGGAGAGAGATGAGTAGGAGGGAAACGGATGTGCTTTACAAGAACAAGCTGGGAAGTTCTTGTGGCAGATATGCTTTGTCCCTCAGCTGCGTTGATGTCAGTATCCTCATGATATTGCACTATCATATTGCAAGATGTTACCACTTGGTTAAAATAGATACCTTTTTCTTATTTCTAACAACTGCATGTAAATCTACAATTATCTCAAAATAGGTTAATACAACATTTTTGCTTTACTGGAGAAAAATTAGCATGTAATAACAAGGTTTTCAGTATGTTCATATTTTAACATCACTCATGTTTGAAGTCAATATTTGATTAAGATGAGCACCAAACATTATGATTTTTATACTGCATGTATTTTATCTGTAGTTATAAATTAAACAGATGTTAAGCTTTCACCTTTAAAGCTATGTTCCTGAAATACTAATACAAATGCTTTTTACCTGAAAGCTGAAAACATGTTTACATTTCTACTAAAATTTCAGGTTTCTTAAATAAAATGGAGGAGATGTTTTATTCAACTTCACATTTAATACTTGAGTAATGACAAAAACAAATAGACATATGTGTACTTATTAAATTTTGATGGCAAGCATTTTTTCTGAATTCAAAAATAATAAAATTGGGGTCATTATGTCATAGTTGTCTCTCTCTTTTGAATAAGTACCTTCTTTACTAATAAAAACATATTGGTATTAAAACATTAGTTTCTTATTCTCCTAATACAATAAAATATTTTCTCCATTAATTATATGATTTTTTGAAGTGGAATCCTGAAGGCTTAGCCCATTTTGAAGTGGTTTTGGAGCATAACCTGCATTTATTGGAAAGCAGGCTTATAATTTCATGTTCATTTTACAAACAAATGGCATATTCTATTCTGAGCAACTGTACAAATCAATATATTTTGTCATATTAGAAATGGTCACATTTGTTTTCATTTTAGTAAAATTCAAATATTGTCAGAGAAAATTATTTTCAAAATCATAAAACTTTATGCTCTTAAACATCTTTAGCAGTGCTTTCTTTAAAATAAACTACTTTTGAATCTTGGGATTGAACTTGGATTGATGTTTGACATTACTTCTTCAAGGAATTAATTGGATTGGATTTAGTGTCTTCATTTCTTTGTTCTGAAATTGCTTCTGGTTCCTCTCCCTTACTTCCATCTCTTTTTCTCTGAAATAAGGGCAGGGAAATCAGTTTATTCTTATTTTTCTGAAGTACCCAGATGCAGTGCACTCTCATTGTGAAGGGCCTTCACAAGCAACAGGCAATGGCAGTAGCGAGTCCTCAGATTGAAAATCCACAGTAAAACTACTGGAAATTATAGTTCAAGCTTTGATAAGCCCTACTTCATACAAGAAAGTCTGGGAATACTGAAAAAAACAAAAACCTCACAAAGTTAAATATGTATTGCTGTATTCAGCAAATCTTGGGTCTGAAGTTTAAACATACAGGTTTAGAAAACAGATTGTAGTAAGCACTGAGGGTGACCCCTCGTTTTGGTAACAATGACTGTCATTAACTGGACTCTCAAGGGATTCCTATATACAAAAGCTTATAGATTTTTATGTGGACCAGAAGTCTATCAGTGTATTCTTTACCCAGCTGCAATTTTAAAGCAGAAGATTGTTAAATGGCATAGACTGAAAGGAATTAAACTTGTAGCTGGATGCCAGCCAAACCATACACCTTGAGAGACAAATGCAACCAGGTTCATAATAGACAAAGATTTGCCACAGAATGAAGACATCCTTCTAGAGCCAAGATCGAATGGGAAGCTGCCCAATTAATCTCATTTGAGTAGCACATTCCATACAAATAAGTAATATCAGAATGTCTTCAAGTCTCACTGTCTCTGCCCACTCTGTGTTGCTATAAAGAATACTTGAGACTGGGTAATTTATAAAGAAAATAAATTACTTGGCCTATGGTTCTGGAGGCTGGGAAGCTCAAGGGCATGGTAGCAGCTTCTGGCGAGGGCTTTTTTCACTGTGTCAAAACATGGCAAAGGGTATTACATAGTTAGAGGACAAAAGCATATGTGTCAGCTCAGGTCTCTCTTCCCCTTCTTGTAAAGCCACCAGTCCAATCATCGGGGCCCCATCCTGATGACTTTATCTTATCCCCAAAATCCTATTTCCAAACAACATATGAATTTGGAGATAAAGTTTTCAACACATGAAATTTGGGGGATATAACATTCCACTCCAGCCCCCTAAATTAACATTATTCTCATATGCAAAATACATTTATTCCTTTCCAGTAGCCCCAAAGTCTTAACTCATTAGGCAGCAATTTAAGGTTCAAAGTCCTGAGTCCCATCTTAATCAGATATGGGTGAGACTCAGGGCACAATTTATCCTAAGGCAAATTTCCTCCAGCTGTGAGCCTGTGCAATCAAACAAATTATGTACTTTCAAAATACAATAGTGGAACAGACAGAGGATATATATTTCTATTCCAAAATGGGGAAAGAGAAAATGAAAAAAGAACTTGTCTCAAGGAAGATTAGAATCCAAAAAGGAAAACGTGAAATCTCAAAACTTCAGAATGATTTTTTCACTCTGCGTACTGCCTCCCAGACACACCAGAGTGAGTGTCAGGCCCCCAAGGCCTTGGGAAGCTCACTCCCCGTGTCTTTTCTTAGCTGAGCCCATGCTTCAGCTCTCCTAGGATGGCATTGCCTACTGGTAGCTTTGCAGTTCTGAGGTCTCATTGGTGGGCCTGCTGCCAAGGCTGCAGTAGGTATTGCCCTGGTAGGAACTCTTTGTGACAGCTTTGACCCCACATACACTCAGCGTTGCCCTAGTAGGGTTCTCTGTGATGACTTCATGCCTGAAACAAGTCTCTGCCTGGGATCCCAGTCTGTCCTCAACATCCTTTGACATCTAGGTTAGGAAGAAATGGCTCCATAGCTCTTGCATTCTGCGAGCCTGTAGAGTTAGTGCCACCTGGATGCTGTCAAGGCTTATGGCTTGTATCTTCCAGAATGGAGAATCAAGCCACAGTAGGGGCAACCTAGAAGTGCTGTGCTAAAATTTAGGGAACAAAGACCTGAGGTGGCCCTGGGAAGTAAGCCCAGGGAGGGCCTAGGACTGTCCCCCAAAATCATTCTGACCTTCTAGAGCTCTGGACCTAAGACGGAACTCTCAAAGATCGCTGAAATCCCTTCTAAGTCTTTTTCCCATTGTCTTGATAATCCCTTCTATTAGCACTCATCCCTTTAGCAAACAGTTTCTGGGATACACCCTTGATTTCCCCTCCTAAATATGCTTTTTCACTCTTTACCAAATGGCCAAGCTGTGAATTTTCCAAACCTTTTGGATCTGCTACCTTTTTAATAAAAAATTCTGTCTTTAAACCATCTCTCTTCTCTCATATTTTACTGTAAGCCATTAAAAGTAGCCATGCAGCAGTTCTATGTTTTGTTGCTTAGCTATTTCTTCTACCTAGTATCCTAGTTTATTGTTTCTAATTTCTGCCTTTTATGAAACTTCAGGGCATGGGGCTAATTCAGCCGTGTTCTTTGCTATGATACTACAAGGATGACCTTTAGTTTCCAACACCTCCTTCCTCATTCTCATCCGAGGCCTCATCAGAATCATCTTTACTCCTTATTTCTACCAGCATTCTGATCACAACCACTTAAGTAATTTCTGAGTAGTTGCAGGCTTTCCCTGTCTTTTCTTTTGAGCCATCAGAATTGCCCTCCACACTCCATTTGCAGCCTTCTAGGCTTGTTCTAGGCTGCTCCTGCACATTATCCAGTTACAAAGCTGCTTCCACAATTTCAGGTAATTGTTATAACCACCTTGCTCTAAGTACCAATTTTTTGTCTTAGTCCATTGTTTTCTATTGCTATAAAATAATTTCTGAGACTGGGTAAATTGTAAGGAAAAGTAGTTCATGTGACTCACAGTTCTGGAGAACAGGAAGTCGATGGACATGGCGGCAGGGCAAGAGTGTGCACATCAGCCCAGGTCTGCATTGATCTTCTAAAGATACTAGTCCCCTCATGGAGGTCCCACCTGATGACCTTATCTAGTCCTATTTCCTTCCAAAAGACTCAGCTCCAATCAACATATATATTTGAGGAATAAATTTCCAACCCTTGAAATTTAGAGGACATACTGGAGCCGCGTCACTGACCCTCAAAATGCCATCTTTCTAAAGTTACTTCAGCAAATTTGATTCTGGTACATTTATGCTGACTTCCTAAATCTACCTACATAGATACCCACTTTTGGGGGTCTAGGAATCAGAGGACTTGTGACACTGAGAAAGTTACTTCTCTGCACTTTACTTTCTCTTGTAGAAATGAGACGATAAGAACTGGCCTACCTATATTGGTGTATACTTTGATGTCAACATACTCTTTGCAAACTCTTTAATTTTGGAAACAGAAAATTTAAATATATTATGGGACTAGTAAATGAATTTTCCATTTTTTTCCTCTTTTGATTTTCATTTCTTGGAAATTTTATTACAAGAAAACTCAAAGTTGGGCTGTGTGCAGTGGCTCATGCCTGTGATCCCAGCACTTTGGGAGGCCAAGGCAGGAGGATCACTTGAGGTCAGGAGTTCAAGAGTAGTAGTAAATGGTTATAGAAATATTTGAATTACCTTTCCCTGGGGATCAATGCTAAAAGAGGTTCTTTAAATGCACATGGGTAAGCAGATAGATGGTTCAAAGGGTGTAATATAAACAGACAATCCATACAATGTTCTTTTTAGTAATGGAAATAGTGTTCAACAGTATGTTTGAAATAAATAGAAAAGAGCCAAAGCTTGGGTACTAGCATGACAGAAGATCATAACAAAACACTTGATTGTCACATTGAGTAATTAGCCATTTATCTCTTCTTCTTTGTATTTAACCTAATTTTCACAATGTTTTTTATTCTACCTGAATGTTGTTATGAAAAAGAACAGGAATAGGTGAGCATGACCTGACCACAGCAGTCCAATATCTGATCTCTCCCTTCCCTCATGCACAGTTCTTAATAAAATAAGGCGAGTGCTCTTAGTCTGCAGAATCTAAACCATAGCTGGTGTCCTTGAGAGAAGGGATCCTGGGTCTGCAGGAGTTTCAGCATTTCAGACTCAGCACTCTAAAAACGGAATGGAATTGTACTCAGAGAATGTAGTCACAGCTGTCACATACCCTCTAAAAATACCATTTCTTGGCCACGTCTTCATTACCAGCCACCTTCAGGTGTAAGGGGCTTGAAGCTGGGCAAGTTAGGGAAGGGAGAGCCTGCGAATATGCTTGGATAAGCCAGAGTGAATTCCAGAAAAGCCGCAACAACCCAGGCCCTGCAAGTTAATAACAGGAACCGCTCCAGAATGTGTAGTTCCAGAAGATTAAATCACTGGAAGTTCTGCTTTTGGAAAAGAATACAAAGTTATATATACAAAATAAATATTTATTTACAATACAACGTATTTAAATGACAAAAATCTATTATGAGCCAAAGAAGGAAATATCTGGAAAACTTAAAGATGATAAATCTAATAACTTTGATGAAGAAGTTTCTGTAAAGATACAAACTACCAAAGAAGAAACAGATAACCTATGTAGCTCTAAATCTGTTAAAGAAATAGAATAGCAAATTTTGTAGTTAAAATTTGTTTCCCTGAAAAATTTCCAGGTCCAAGTGCCTTCACTAATGAACTCTACCAAACATTTAGGGAAGAAATAATATCAGTCCTACGTAAAATCCTCTGGAAAACTGAAGAGAAGGGACAGGATGCAGTTCATTTAATGAAGTCAGCACTACACGCATGTCAAAACCAGGTGAAGATATGACAAGAATACAACAGAGCACTATAAATAGATACAAGCAGTTTTAAAGAAATTTCTAGCATATATAGTATAATAATATATAAGAAAACATAATACATAATGAATAAGGGGTGTATATCCCAAGAATGCAAGGGTGTTTAACATTTGAAAAATCAATGTAATAAACGTAGTAATGGAATAAAATTATTTTTGGCCGAGCACAGTGGCTGACGCCTATAATCCCAGCACTTTGGGAGGCTGAGGCAGGCACATCACGAGGTCAGGAAATCGAGACCATCCTGGTCAACATGGTGAAACCCTGTCTCTACTAAAAATACAAAAATTAGCTGAGCGTGGTGGTGTGCACTTGTCATCCGAGCTACTCAGGAGGCTGAGGCAGGAGCATCACTTAAACCTGGGAGACAGGAATTGCAGTGAGCCGGAATGGCACCACTGCACTGCACTCCAGACTGGCAAAACAGCGAGACTCCATCTCAAAGCAAACAAACAAACAACAACAAAAACACACACACACAAAAAAAAAACAACAAATTTTTTAAAAGATCATATGTATATATGCAGGAAAAGAATTTCACAAAATTCAGCATCCATTCTTGGTTTTAAAAACACAAATTAACAGACTAGGAATAAAAGGAAAATGTTTCAAACTGATAAAGGGCATACAAAAAACAGTTAACATCTTTTACAACAAATGGCCAAATGATTTTCTCTTAACATCAGAAACAAAATAAGAATGTATACTGTCACCACATTAATTCAACATTGTGTTGGAAGATCTAGCCAGTGCAGTAAGTCATGAGAAAATAAAAAAGAAAAAAGAAGAGGCAAAAACATTCCACAAGCTATTCTATATAGAAAAGTATATGAATTTCACATAAAAAAGAAAGCTACTAGAATGAATAAATAAGCTAAGCAAGTTTTCAGGACATAATATTGGTAAGCAACACTCAATTGTGCTAGCAACAAACAAATGAAATTTGAACTTAAAATTATAATATGCAATAGTATTAAAATATGAAATACTTGGAGATAAATCATTCAAAATTTATGCAAAATCTTAATACTAAAAGCTGCAAAATATTGTTGAGAATAATTAGAACATATGAAGAAATATGTCATTTTTATGAATTGAAAGGCTGACTATAGTTAAAAGTCAATTTTCAAAATTGATATATATATAGATGATTCCCCCCAAAAAATTTCAGCAGAATTTGTTGGTATACATTGAAATATTAATTTAAAAATTTATATGGAAATGCAAAGAAATACCCAAATAACTTTGAGAAATGTGAACAAATCTGGCAGACTTACACTGTCTGACTGTCAGACTTATTATAAAGCTATAATAATCTAACAGGGTAGTATTAGCATCAAGATAGAGAAACATATAATTAGAATAAATCAACGATGGCCAGGCATGGTGGCTCACACCTGTAATCCCAGCACTTTGGGAGGCTGAGGTGGATGGATCACAAGGTCCAGAGATAGAGATCATCATGGCCAATATGGTGAAACCGGGTCTGTACTAAAAACACAACAATTAGCTGGGCGTGGTGGCACACACCTGTAGTCCCAGCTACTTGAGAGGCTGAGGCAGGAGGATCACTTGAACCCAGGAGGCAGAGGTTGCAGTGAGCCGAGATTGCACCACTGTAGTCCAGCTCCAGCCTGGCGACACAACGACTTTGTCTAAAGAAAAAACCAAAACATAAAATGAAAACAAAACAATGATTCTCGATAAACACTTATAGGTATACGGCCAATTGATTTTAATAAAACTCAATAGTCATTTTGTAGAAATAAATAAATAAATAAATAAATAAATCTTTCTAAGATGCAAAAGGAAAGGAATATACCCTTAACTCCATCCCTCATATCACAAATAAACACTAACTCAAAATATATCCCATCTAAACTATGAAACTTCTAAGAGAAAACATAGAAGAAAAACTTTGTGACTATAGTTTAGAAAAAAATGTGTATAGATACAACACCAAAAGAATAACCCCTAAAAGAACAAATCGATACATTGAACTTTATCAAAATTACAATTTCTGCTCTTAATAAGACACTTCTGGGAAATGAAGCGACAAACCAAGGACGGAGAAAATGCTTGAGAATCAAATACCTGGTAAAGAACTTGTATCCAAAATCTACAAAGAATGATCAAAACTCAATTTAAAAACCACTCTATATAACAACGGTCAAAACTTTGCAATAGACACTTCATCCAAGATGATATCTAGATGGTAATTTAGTCAATGAAAGGTAGTCAACTTTTAGTTATTTGTGGTTAATGCAAATTAAAATCACAATGAGAAACCACTGCCTACCTATTAGAATAAAAATAATAGATAAAATCACAATTAGAAACCACTACCCGCCTATTAGAATAAGTAAAGATAGCCGGGCATGGTGGCACGAGCCTGTAGTCCCAGCTACTCAGGAGGCTGAGGCAGGAGAATCGCTTGAACCCCGGAAGCGGAGGTTGCAGTGAACCGAGATTGTGCCACTGCACTCCAGCCTGGGTGACAGAGCAAGATTCTGTCTCAAACAAAAGAGGAATAGGAATAGAATGAATAAAGGAAAAAAAAAGACTGTCCATGACATATGTGGACAGGGATGTGTGGGAGCTAGAACTCTGCTACGATGTTGATGGGAATGTAAAATTATACCATCATTTTGGAAAACAGATGAAGCATTTCTTAAAAAGTTAAATAGACATTTGTCATATCCCCATTTATTTCACTCCTAGGTGTTTACCCAAGACAAATAAAAGCATGTCCCCATTTAAAAACTTGTCCACTAATGTGCACAGTAGTTTCATTCGTAACACACAAAGGCTGGAAAAAACCCAAATGTTCATCAAAAGGTGAGTGAATGGAGCATAACTAAGATGAAAAAGAAAGGAACCAGGGCTACAGCAACACGGATAAATGTCAAAATAAGCATGCTCATTAAAACAAGCTGTACAAACAAAGCAGACGGATTACTCTATATAAAAATGTAGAACGTTCAAACCAGCCTGTCATGAAAGCAGACAATGGTTGCTAAGTGTGGGGTCATGGACAGGCAAGAATGCAAGTCCAGGCAGCAAAGACGTGTGAGGAAACTTTGACGTGATGGATAGATTCAGTATGTGGATGGCAATGATGGTTTCACAGGTGTATACACACATCAAAATGTACCAAATATACACCTCAAACACGTGCAGTTTATTTTATGGCAATTACATCTCATTAAAGCAGTTAAAAATCTCAAAAAAATGTAAATGTAAAGATGTTGACATTTCCATAAATAAAATACACACACAAATATAAATAATATAAAATTCCTGGTGCACATTAATAATATTTTTTCTGTATTTTCACAATCTCTGTTACATGTTTACATGTGGGATTGATTATGTTGTATTTGTGTTTAGAAAACGAGAAAGATGATTTAGTCTCTACTATTTCTGGTCAGAATATCTTATAGATGCCTGGAGTCATGCAACTTTACATGTGCAACTTTACACCTAGTACCCCTTACTTCAAGTAGACTGTTCTCAGACACCTCAATGCTGATAAATTGTATACCATTTACTTCCCATCAAAAAAGGAGTGGTTATTTGCTAGTTTTGCTCCTACCATAATACTACTGCATGGCAGAACTATGCCAAACGCAGAAGTTTATTTATTTGTTTATTTATTTATTTATTTATTTTTTTGAGATGGAGTCTCGCTCTGTCACCCAGGCTGGAGTGCAGTGGCCAGTTCTCGGCTCACTGCAAGCTCCGCCTCCCGGGTTTACACCATTCTCCTGCCTCAGCCTCCCGAGGAGCTGGGACTACAGGCGCCCGCCACCTCGCCTGGCTAGTTTTTTGTATTTTTTAGTAGAGACGGGGTTTCACCGAGTTAGCCAGGATGGTCTCGATCTCCTGACCTCGTGATCTGCCCGTCTCGGCCTCCCAAAGTGCTGGGATTACAGGCTTGAGCCACCGTGCCCGGCCACGCAGAAGTTTAGATAAAAACTGTCCATTGTCATGTGTCTCCAGGCTGGCGGGCATTTGACTCTCCTGGGTAGGCTCTGCTAGATGGCTGGGGCAACTCTGCTTGTCCCTGAGGTTCTGTGGATCACTCGATGTCTCTATTGCATGCTGTCCTTGCTCTCCTTGGACTGTAAGTTTACCAGGGCATGTTGTGCTCACAGTGGCGGCAGAGAGAAGTGAGTGGAGCCACGTGTGGGCTCTGAAGGGCTCACACCCCATCAGCAAATCAACACCCCTCCTCCATTCCTTTGGCCAGAGTAAGACACAAGGACGGGCAGAGTAAGGAACAGAGAAGGGTGATTTACTTGTAACGAGAGCAAAGCGAGTGGGTGCGTACAGAGAGATGTGGAGAACTGGGGCTGGTTGTCCGGTCGCCACCTGCATGTGTCGTGGGTATACTGAATGACTAAACATTTCTATCCAGGAGGCAACTTTGCTTTTGACTGGAACTGGATCTTCTGCCTATTTTTTTTAACCCATCATATTATACTTACTATGTTTCCTGTTTCAGTCCTGAGGTCTGTGTCAAGAGTGGCCATAGGCCAAGACAGCCACCCTCTGGCAGAGGTCTGATCCAGGGGGTTAGGGGGCAGTTAGGTTTGTGTGTGCATGTGAGCTGAGACAAATGGACGAGATGAACCCCAAATGCATGAAATAGAAGAACATGATGACTTCCAGATCCCGGGAGATCAGCGCTGATGGGAGGGCGATGGAAATCCTGAAGGCTGTGGGAAGCTCAGCCAGTGGGGAGGGGAGCAAGGGGAAGAGAAGGGACCCGTGGAATTCTGTGTCTTAGCCAAGGTCCATGGGTGTTATCTTTAGCCTTTCTCAAGGGGTCTCTGGATTGGCTCAGTTGAACAAAAACAAGCAAAGAGGGAAACTTACCTACATGATTCTGGTGTTAAATATTAGGTTTTTATCATGGTTAGCAGCTAAGGGGTGTTTTTGGACTTTGGATTGGTGGTTTCAGGAACAAGTGGGTGATGTCTCCACCAACCACATGGGGAAAGGAAGTTTCAACTAGACCAAAGGTGACAGGTTACAACTGGGTTTCAAACAACTTATGTCAGGTCTAAAACTGGTTACTGAGGCAGCAACTCTATTAAAGAAATGTACGACACAGCCAATAACTGAAAGAGTTGTCCAGGACTGCCGGCTGGACGTACACAGTTTCAACTGTGTTTTCTGTCTGCTGCCTCCATATTTACAATGCCAGGTTACTACGGGTCATTTTTATGTAGAGACTGAACTTTTGGCCCTGAAAATTCATCAAAATAGTGTAAGTTACAAATACAGACTAAAAGAATAATGCTGGGAACCATTTATATTTTGCATCAGTTATTCACAGAAATGACGACAAATCACATAATCAGACTGAATGTGTTCCCGACTCAATTCCCCTTTCAGTGGATCCTGAAAATCTCTGTGGCCACAATAGTTCTTTAGTAGAAGTATAAATACAGCTACAGTATATCAAGCTTATCGAGGTCACTCTAATTCAAATATTGACTAATTAGCTAATATGCAAAGTACTGGGTGTGAACAAAAAGGTAAACAAGGCATGGATTTGATCCACAGCGTTCCCTGTCCTCACTCATCATAAGGTTCAAGGCCGATACTCCTATAAAGAGAGGCAGGCGAACCGGAGAAAAGCATAACACATTTATTTAATTCAAGTTTTAAATGATATGGGAGCCTTTGGAAATAAAGACCCAAAGACCCAGGGAAAATTGTCTATTTTCATGTTTAGGTTTGATGAAGAAAGGACAGTCATGAGGAAGAAACTTTAAAATCTAATTTAAAATCGGCCGGGCGCGGTGGCTCACGCCTGTAATCCCAGCACTTTGGGAGGCCGAGACGGGCGGATCACGAGGTCAGGAGATCAGGACCATCCTGGCTAACACGGTGAAACCCCGTCTCTACTAAAAAACACAAAAAACTAGCCGGGCGAGGTGGCGGGCGCCTGTAGTCCCAGCTACTTGGGAGGCTGAGGCAGGAGAATGGCATGAACCCAGGAGGCAGAGCTTGCAGTGAGCCGAGATCCAGCCACTCCGTCTCAAAAAAAAAAAAAAATCTAACTTAAAATCTAACTTTGGAGAAAACGTTATAATCTAATGCTAATAGATTGAGGAGAAACTCAGCAAGCCCAATCCAGATCCTCCTTGGCCTCTATAGCTTTCTTCACCCCACCTCTGAGTAGGGGGCAGGACCCCTCTGGAATGAGTGTCTCGAGGGAGAAGGGAGTGACCTTTCTAGGTTTTTTGGTTTGCTGTGGGGGAGAGCAGTTTACTATTAGGTTGGTGCAAAAGTAGTTGCGGTTTTGGCCATGACTTTTAATGGCAAACCCCACACCTTGGGAAAGAGAAGTTCTGGTTTCTACCTCTCTTTTGTGGGTAGAAGGAGGAGCAGGAGACAGGAGGACAGGGGAAGGCCCGGGAGACCGTGCTCTGCAGCCTTTCCAATCTCCTTCACCTTAGAGTATGCAGCACGCCCGAGGCATCATCATATACGAACGAACATCCTTTGAAAGAACGAACCTCACTGCTGTCTCTCAGAAAATCATTTCATTTCCAAAGTGTGTTGGTCTGTGAGGCATCAGTTGAGATATGACATGAGATAAAAACAATTCCAGTCCCCTTTGCTGCTTACTTAAGTTAGCAAGTTATTTGTACATATTATGGAAGTGACCAGGTTTAGTGACAGGAGAGAATGAGCCAGAGAATTTGAACAGTAAGTAATATAATTCCCACTGTCAGAATAGAAAGATAATGATTGTCTATTACTTAACACATGAGGGAGCTGATGTATGAAAAAGTTAAATTACTCGTTCAAAGTCACCTAGTTAGTAAGTGTTGGAACGTGGACTAAAGCGTTGAACCCAGATCTCCCTGGCTGTGATTCCCTGTTTCTTTTCACTGATCTGCGCTGTCCGCAGTGCTGGCTGGCACGGTTTGGCATACATGGTCTTTCTGCATTTGTTTGGTTTGCTATTCATTAAGCTGCTTATCCTAAAAGAGACATATGATGCTGATTATTTTTGCGTTTGTTTTGCTTTGCTTCTTAGGTTAGTTTCTATCGTCTTAGAGGGTCATTTTCTAAATTAAGTAGCTTGATTTGACAGCAGAAGCAGTAACAGGTTGCTCATACTTTAAAAAAAAAAAAACAAAAAAAAGCCCCTCCCTTTCAGTAGAGAGGAATACTAGTCTAAAAATAGCCTTTTCAAAATGTACCGTATTATCTTATGCCATACTCTGTAAATTAATTGAGAAAAATTGATTATTATTCTTTCAGTGGAAGGCTTAGCTTTGAAAATTCATCACATGGAAATGGTTGGCTCAGGTTGTCAAAGTATTCACTCACACAACAGCCCGAAGGAATTCGGGAATTCTGTCAAATGGCAAAGTTGCCCCTGAGTCTGGTTCCGGAGACAAACTAGAAAGCTGGCAGGAGCCCCCTTTGTCACCAAGAAGCTGGCAGGTTCCCTGCCTGATCTGGAGTTAAAATGTTCCAGTTTGAAATTTTGTGGCATTTTGTCTGAAATGAAATGAAAATGGCTACCCAGATATTCTGGTTTTCTATCTGGCATTTGAGAGGATTTCAGTCACTGTTTCTATATAAACTGAAAAACCACGTCAGTCCTGTGAGCCCTGGAAGAATGATCTTACGTGCAGGCATGTTGATGAGCAAATCCATGTCTGGGGTACTAAATAGTATTTCTGAACCATGAACCTTAAACATTTGCAAGACATCTTACCATTTACAGAAACTGCAGAACTATATTTGGAGCACTGAAGGTTATCCTGTCCCTAAGTTAACACTAATTATAGGACACGATTCCCTCGCTACGCTATAAAACTGAGAGATGAAGACAAAAAATGCAAACATGACCACACAGTGAGAGTAGACACTGCTTTCCTCTACTCAAGAGAGCATTTTAGAAAAGTGAAATTCTTGCTTTTACATATTCCCTTTGTATATTCATTCTTTTCCTTTCTTAGTAGACTGTAAAGATATATTACTGTGTTGTGCCCGAAGTCACGAGACCCCAGTAAGTGAACACCAGAGTCCAGAGTCAAAGCCAAATAGCCGGGGTCGCTTTATTACGAGTTCGAACCCGGACCTCTCCACTTTATACAATGGCAGGTAAAGAGAGAGGCCCCGGCTGCTGCTTTAGGGTTTCTTTTATAGCGAGGTACAAACAAGTCACAGAGAAAACAGTAGTTACAAGCTTATTATTGGTTAACATTTAAAGTTGAACATTCGGCAGTTTCTGGCTGGTTCCCGCCTTTTTCGCAACCTCAAACGGCTGGGGGTTTTCCAGATAAGTTGTTTGTGTAAGCCCGGGCGGTGGTCACATGCATGTATGTTGCAACCTCAAACGGCTAGGGGTTTGCTAGATAAGTTGTTTGTGTAAGCCCGGGGGGTGGTCACATGCATGTATGTTTAGAATTTTTCCCTTAGGGGCTTTCTATCTCAACTGGACTTAATACAGTGTTGTTTTTCAAATGTTGTATATTTCCTCTTACTAATGAGGACAGTGACAAGAAGTGGGGAAGATTTTCAGTCTTCTTGGAGATAAGCTGGATGTGACAAGTAGGTGTGATTTTGCTTGAATTCTCTAACCTCTCATNAACTGGACTTAATACAGTGTTGTTTTCAAATGTTGTATATTTCCTCTTACTAATGAGGACAGTGACAAGAAGTGGGGAAGATTTTCAGTCTTCTTGGAGATAAGCTGGATGTGACAAGTAGGTGTGATTTTGCTTGAATTCTCTAACCTCTCATACTAGGCTTTAGTTAAATGTCAGGGGTAAGTGAGGAATAAATGTGAAATCAGATGAACATTGGAAAGAAAATGGTATCTGGAATTAGTTGGGATGAATCTTTCTCAATGGTGAAAACAGAAATACCGAGCTCATACCACAGCTGAGTGGACTAAAAGTGTTCATGCTCGTGAAGTGCCCAGTGCAGTTTGGATTCTTAATAAATATTTAGGAACAGTGAATAGCTGTCACTGCCAACCCACTCCTAGTGCCACCATCACCAAGGCACCCTCACCAGCGTCATCGTCCTGGGACTAGGGGAGCCAGTTTCTCAGGATGGATTACCATAGCAATAAATAGGGACCAAATTGGAGGGAGGTTGGTCACATCAAAAGCTCACCTTTCCCATGTTACAAAATGTATTCTCAGACTTATTATTGTTAGGGTTTAGGGCATACCCTGAAAAACAGGACTGCAGGAGACCAGAATATATCACCTCACAACATGTCACCCTAGCATATTGATTACTTTGAAGAATTTGAGAACCAGCCAACACAGGGAAAGCTCCTCACACCCGCCTCCACTGCGGAAAATAAAGTATAGAAAAGGAAATGTTCATTAGCAAAGGTGCCCACAGCAGGAAGACAGCTGCTCTAAGACAGCCTTTCTCATCTGAGGGACCTTTATCGGCATAACAAGAAAACCCCCGTTCTCCATACCTTCCTCCCCTCATCCTCCTGTGACTTCCCTCCACCACCCCAGGGGTTTTCTTGTTATGCAGATAAAAGTCCCCCCAAGCCCTTATTCCTTTCCACAGCTCAGGATGCTTAACCATTTGGCACTGCTTTGAGTTTCATGTTTATGGGACTCTCATGCTCAGTATGTAATTAAAATTATTTATCTCCTATTAATCTTTGTATTCATGTAAGTTGTTGCTCAGCCAAAGAACCTAGGAGGGTGGAGAGATGTCAAGTTTTCCTCCACTACATTACCTACTTTTACAAATGCAGAAAGCACGTCTCAGTTTTATTGTTTCTATCTTGAGGTTAATCTGTCCGTTTTATACAAGGAATAGGGCCAGCCATGTCCACGATGAGTGTAGCAAAGAGGTCCTGGACACACAGTGTGCCCAGCGTCAGGAAGTAAGTTTTTACAAGAGGATCCTTCAGCAATTTTCCGGGAATCTCCTGCAAAACAAAGGACTCAGATGGGAACCATTTCCTGGAGTCTGTGATTAAGCTTTAGGCTCACTGTGACACGTGTCTAGTAAGTATGTCACAGAAAATGCCATTTCACTTACACTGGGTGGGTTCCTGGATTTCCCCAGCTGGCCTGCACATAAGAAAGGTGTGAAAACTGTTCCAACTGCTTGAGTTTTAAAAATGGAGAGAGCAGTGAATTTGATTTTATTCTGCTCCTTTCAGACTGCCAGATTCCCCATTAATTTTTAAACTGTAGAGTGAATTCTAAACGCCAAAGTGGCAGTGTACGGAATGCTTTGTCATAGCTGACACTCAAATACTCTTGCACCTATAGAAAAACAAGTAGGGGTTTTGTTGCTTATGATACACCTTGACCCAGACTCTGAGCTGTGTTTTCTTCACCTACATTCTTTTAGACTGCCGGGAGACTCGCTTGTCTCCTTTTGCAAAGGACCAAAATTAAGTTTATTGTGAGCTCCTGTCAACCTAAAATGAGCCACAGAGAGACTGACTTTCCAAAGGAAAGAGCTTATTCAGGAATTGCAGTCTGGGATACCTGTGCTGTGGCAGACCATCAGGGTATTCAAGAGGGCAGGGCACAGGGGCAGCTATGAAAGACAAGAAGTCCATGTAAGCTTTTTTTGAAACAAAGATCTTCGACTTGGTTAATGGGTACAATGTAGATTATTTGGGTGATGGATACCCTAAAAGCCCTGACTCGACCACTACACAATCTATGCATGGAACAAAATTGCACATGCACCCCATAAGTGTGTACAACTAAAAAGGAAAACCAAATAAAACAGAGAACTTTGGTTACAGGAGCTTGTTGCAGGAGTTGGCGTTAGCTCCTTGGTGGAGCTAGCATTTATAGGCACGTGCCACTGTGCAAGTGCCTTACCTGGAACACGGCAGATTTGAGGAATTCCTGACATAGTTCCCATCATAGATACACATGTAAGAGGGCTCGTCCATGGTCGACTGGCTCTGATTTGTTAGAGTTTCACATTAGTGACCTCATATTGATATTGCTAACGTTCACACCCCCATAAGAAAATAAAATTCTGAAATCTAGGACTGCAAGTAAATTAAATTTCTATTTATTAATAGGGTATTTTTAGGGTATGATCAAATAAAATGTCATTTCACAAAATATGTACTTAAAATATCTCGGTAAGCATTTCAAAATGTGATTTTCACATTCTATCATTTAAAAGCCAACCCTTTTTTTTTCTTTTTTTTCAGCATTTGGGATAGCCACAACAGCACATCAGTCTATCAGCTAAAAAGTCTAGGTCATAGAGAAGATAAAAATGGAAATATTTAAAATATTTCTTTAATACCAAAGATCTTCAAATTAATCATTTGTGGCATGACTAAATACACGCACGTTTCTCAAAAATCTAGTGGTGTGTTCTCATATGTCTTATGAAAGTCATATGGAGAACAAAGTTTACATTGTAAGGAACTATTTTTAGTCATGTGTTAATCTATTCTTTTTTTTTTTTTTTTTTTTCAGACTGATTCTCGCTCTGTCGCCCAGGCTGGAGTGCAGTGGCACGATCTCGACTCACTGCAACCTCCACCTCCCAGGTTCAAGCAATTCTCCTGCCTCAGCCTCCCGAGTAGCTGGAACTACAGACACCCGCCACCATGCCCAGCTAATTTTTGTATTTTTAATAGAGACAGGTTTCACCATGTTAGCCAGGATGGTCTCGAGCTCCTGACCTTGTGATCCACTCACCTCAGCCTCCAAAAGTGCTGGGATTACAGGCATGAGCCACCGCACCCGGCCGATCTATTCCTTTTCTTAAGCAGATGTCTGAGTGTCTTCCAAGTGCCAAATGCAGTGTGAGGATGCTGGCAGAGGAGGGGTGGAGTCTGTACCTGTTCACTTGAGAAGCTCACTGTCTGGGAAGAGAAACAGTCATGTAGATCAGTCATTAGATACAACATGTCAAGTATTGTAAGGATGAGAATCCTTGCACTATCCTCTAACAGAGGAAAGACTGATTCAGTCTGAAAGGGGGAATAAAAGAAATCAGGCACATTCCTCAGCCCCGGGCTCAACACAAACAGGCCCAGTACAAACATTCCTCCATTTGTCTCAACTTCCTGGGCCCAGTACAAACATTCCTCCATATATCTCAGTCCTGGGCCCAGTACAAACATTCCTCCATTTGTCTCAACTTCCTGGGCCCAGTACAATCATTCCTCCATTTGTCTCAACTTTAGAAAAACACCACCTGGAAAGTCCCTGATAAGGACATAGCCGTTTGCGGTTTTACTGAAAGCGCGGGAACCAATAGAAACCTGCTAAAATGTATAACTTAAAATGTTAACCAATTGTAATGCTGTAACCTAAAGAGTTCCCTTGTTCCTCTGTAACTTTACATATCTTATCTACATCGGGCTATAAAAAGCGAGCACACGCATCGTTCGGGGCCCTCTTGTATGCTGTGGAGCAGAGGGACCAAGTTCAAACTTGCAGTAAAGATCCTTGCCGCTTGGCTTTGACTCTGGACTCTGGTGGTCTTCTTCGGGGAATAAACGGTCTGGGCATAACAAGTCTACATCGTTGTGAAATAGGATAATTCCCTTAACCCCCTTCGTGGGCAGAAACAGGAGTGGCTCGCTTCACTCAACCTGCTGCTGGTCACTCCTTGCATGAGGGAGAGTGTGAGCAAGTAAGTGTGAAAACCAGAGCAATGGAATGCTGCAGCCAGCTGGTTACTCCTTTCTGGCAGGAGCAGGCTCTGTGTGAGCCCCACAGCAGTGTCTACATGCATTACAACCAGTGCTTTTTCAGCTCTGCTACCCAGGGGTGGCCAAGTGCCAACTAGCTCGGTGGAGGGTCAGCCCCTGCCCTTTAGGCACCTGGGTTCTTATCTGGTATCCAGGAAGAATCAGATCACGTGAACAAATTAGAAAGGTAGTGTATGTGGAGGATTTTATTGGGCGATGGAAGTGACTCTCTGAGGGATGGAGAGTTAGAAAGGGGATGGTGTGGGAAGAAGGTGATCTTTCCCCGAAGCACAGCAGTCTACAGTTGCGCTCCTCTTTGAAGCTGCACAACCTGAAGTTAGCCGTGTCTATCTGTGGTCTCTGGTGCTCAGTTGCTTCTCTGCAGCTGCTTGTATCCCTGATGCTCAGCCACTTGCATTGCTCTGCCAGCTGAAGTCTTTTTATGGGCACAAGATAGGGGCAATGGAAGGCCAAAAAGGCAACATTTGGGTAGAAAACTGGGGTCAGCTGTTCTCATTTAGGGCCATGGGTTCTAGGCTTAAGGGTGGGGCTTAGGCAGGAGCCCAGCCCTTCTGTATCAGTTGATTTTGACAAGAGTGTAAGGAAGATCTTTGAAGGATCAAGAATATCCCATTGAGATTCGAGGCAGTCTCAGATGAGGGATCACAAATGCTGGAGAGGTGGAAACATCTCGACCCTGGTGGGGCAGGACAGTAGTTGTGCAGAAGTGAGGAGGGGAGGACAGGAGGGTGGGAAGGTGAGCATGGTTTGATCCTCAGGTGTGAGGGCTGTGCTCCTCGGAACAGCCTTGAAAGTTGATGATTCCCCCAGCATCATGGAAGAGAGACTGTAGGCCCAAAGAGAAGACGAACACAAACCAGGTGATCCCAGAAGAAAGGAGCGGACAGGAGGCATTCAGGAGCTTTTTGGAGAAAGATTGTGTGAGAAGTGCTGAGTAGTTGATCATGCCACATAAGGTAGGAAAAAGACAATGACTTTCTAATTTGAATGAAGGGGTGGAGGGTGATCATCCACTAAGCCTCTAAAATTACAGGTGGGTGAAAGGGGGCCAGGAGAGGTAAAGAGAAAATGAATAAAAATCGATGTCTGTTATTATTCTATGTTCTGTGGAAGAAAATAGAATCTTGGGACCCCAAACTCACTATGCTAAAAGGAAAGTTCAGCTTGGGAACTGAGTCACACAGAAACTGCTTTTCCTTTTGTTCCCAAACAGACAGCTGGCGTTTCACAACCCTGTGTCATAGCCTCATTTCCTCTACTCCCTCTTTTCACATGTTAATTTATCTTATGTAAAATGTAGATTTACTAAATGCAAGACAATGCACAATTGACTTTTCCCTCTACTCACTCTTTTCACATGTAAAATGTAGCTGCACTGAGGCTAATCAGAGCCTCAGAAGAATATAACCATCTGCCTATCTGCCTCTCTGCCTCCCCTCCCTACCCTCCCTCCCTTATATTTTTTCCTCTTCTGCTTGCTCTTTCCCCCTTTAAATACTGAAGCTTCCAAAACCCACTTTGGAAAAAGCACAGGTCACAGATGCTCCTGTGGCTTGTATGTTTTCTGGGTGCATCCTCAACCTTGGCTAAATAAACCTCTAGAAACTGAGAACCTGCCTCAGTCCATTTTTGGTTCACAGTTCTAAATACAGGCCTGAAATGTAAAAGACAAAAGAAGGCAAGGATAGAGTTGCAGGTGATCTGTGTGCATGTGGCTTCATCAAATGAAAATGCGGTCACTCACAGGAGAAAAGAAGAGATCTAACTGCATCTGTAACTCTCCAAACTTTTACATCACTTCTCGAAATGAAACCTCCACTGCAAAATTGTAACTGAGACAGGGAAAGAGATCTGGCCTAACCAACCCCATCTTGCTTCTAACTTCCAGGCTGTCCTTGTTCTTTCCTGGGCATAGACTGAACTAACTTTGAGAGGAACTTACCTTATAGTTAAAACAAAGATGATAACAGCCCCTTCCCAAAATAAATCTCCTTCTTGCCTGGGGACTAAACTGCCTTTGTAGGACTAACCAATTAGACACTAGATTAGAAATTATGATTTAAGAGTCATGCCGTTGAAGGCTACAAGATTCTGACCCTCCCTGAACTGCTCCTGCGATCAGTGCTTGAGAGATTTTGCAGACCCTGCACTTAATGGATCAGCTGGCACCACCCAGATGGATAAATTGGCTCATCTAATCTTGTGGCCCCCACCCAGGAACTGACTCAGCACAAGAGGACAGCTTCAATTCCCTATGATTTCATCTCCAACCCAACCAATCAGCGCTCTTGACTCACTGGCCTTTCCCCACCCCCCACCAAATTATTCTTGAAAACTCTGATCATTGAATGATTGGGGAGACTGATTTGAGTAATAATTAAACTCTGGTCTCCCACAGCCAGCTCTGTGTGAATTACTCTTTCTCTATTGCAATTCCCCTGTCTTGATAAATCCACTCTGTCTGGGCAATGGGCAAGGTGAACCCACAGGGCAGTTACAGAAGCCTGTTCCCAGTGACACTCAGGGCAGTTAAATGGAAATAGGCTTGACAGGGACACTAAAATAAACAGGCTGCACAAAGATAGTAGTGATGCCAATTATTATTGGAGTGTATGCAGTTTTTTACAGACATTTTGGGAAACACACAGTCTCCTGGGTTAGGATAACCTAACAGAAACAAAAAGACATTAATTTCTTTGGGATGGTTTTGGAAAGATTGACCACCAACTGGTGAAGTTAAGGAGAGGCAAAAGAAAAGATTGGGTATGGGTTAGAGAAGATGTTCCACATCATATGTAATCAGGATATTGAAAATTAAAACAGCAATAAGATACCACGACACACCGATTAAAATGATGAAACTCCAAAACACTGACAACACCAAATGTTGGCAAGAATCAAGAATGTGGAGCAACAGGAACTTTCATCCATGCTGGTGAGAGAGGAGAAAGGAAGAAAACGGTCAAGCAGTTAGTTAGGGTGGGTCCTCAGTTAAATTCTTTCAAACAGAAGAACAGCCTAAAAAAATCAAGCTGCAGGCATAGATAAGGAAACTTGCACAGAGGGGCTTCCCTAAGACATGGTCACAGCTGCATAGATAAGAAAGGTGACACAGGTGAATTGCCGAGATCCATCCCCTAACACATGTGTAGTAAGGGGAACAAAGCAATGTGGAATAACCCAAGCTAAGGGTCCACATGCACACTAGGAGAATGGGGTGGAGCTAACAGAAATTCACACCTTATGCAGATGAGATGCCCAGCACTCATTGGTTTCCCATAAAAGCCTTTGCGTGCAACTGTAAGAACAGCAACCCTCTTCCAGGTCCCTTCTCTGTGGTGAAGTGCTTTCTTCTCTTGTTTATTTAACTTTCACTCCAACCTCACCCTTTGTGTCCATGCTCCTTAATTCTCTTGGTTGTGAAACAGAAAACTTTAGGTAATACCTTATAATGAGAGACTGCTACATTGTGGGGCATTGGTGAGACTGTAACACTGGCGGGAATGCAAAATGTTAGATCCGTGTTGGGAGACAGTTTGGTATTTTCTTATAAAACTAAGTATACTCTGGCTATACCATCCAGCAATCACACTCCTTGGTATTTGCAAAAATGATCTGAAAATCTATATTCACACAAAACTCTGCACACAGAGGTTCATAGAAGCTTTATTCATAATTGCCAAAGCTTGAATGCAACGAATTTGTCCTTTGGTAAGAGAAATGAATTAACAGACTGTGGTATGTCTATACATTGGAATATTACTCAGCAATAAAAAGAAGTAAGCTATAAAGTCATTGAAATATATGGAGAAAACTTAAATGCAGATTATTAAGGGAAATAACCCAATCTGAAAATGCTACACACTGTATGATTTTGACTATAGAACATTTTGAAAAAGGCAAAGCTATGGAGACAGTGAAAAAAAAAAATTAGCTGTTTCCAGGGGCTCACGTGGAATAATGGAGAAATAAACAGGCAGAGTACCAGGGATTTTCAGGGTTTCAGAGGCATTTGGACAAGAACAACTCCATATTGAGTAGGAGCTGGGTAAAATAAGGCTGACATCTGCTGGGCTGCACTACCAGGAGGTTAAGGCATTCTAAGTCACAGGATGAGATAGGAGGTCAGCACAAGATACAAGTCATAAAGACCTTGCTGATAAAAACAAGTTGCTGTAAAGAAGCCAGCTGAAACCAAGATGGTGGCAAAAGTGACCTCTAGTCATCCTCACTGCTATACTCCCACCAGTACCATGACAATTTATAAATGTCATGGCAATGTTAGGAAGTTACCCTATATGGTCTAAAAGGGGAGGAATAAATCATCCACGCTTTGTTTAGCATATTATCAAGAAATAACCACAAAAATGGGAAACCAGCAGTGCTTGGAACTGCTCTATCTATGGAGTAGCCATTCTTTATTCCTTTACTTTATTTATTTTATTTTCTTTTTTTTTTTCAGACAGATTCTCACTCTGTCACCCAGGCTGGAGTGCAGTGGCATGATCTTGACTCACTGGAAGTTCTGCCTCCTGGGTTCACACCATTCTCCTGCCTCAGCCTCCCGAATAGCTGGGACTACAGGCACCCACCACCTGGCCCAGCTAATTTTTTTGTATTTTTAGTAGAGACATGGTTTCACAGTATTAGCCAGGATGGTCTTGATCTCCTGACCTCGTGATCCACCTGCCTCGACCTCCCAAAGTGCTGGGATTACAGGCATGAGCCTCCGCGCCCAGCTATTTATTTTATTTTATGTTTTATATGAAGTCTTGCTCTGTCACCAGGCTGGAGTGCCATGGCACCATCTTGAACCTCTGGCTCCCTGGTTCAAGCAATTCTCCTGCCTCAGCCTCCTGAGTAGCTGGGACCACAGGTACACAGCACCACACCCAAATAATTTTTGTACTTTTAGTAGAGAAGTGTTTTCACCAGGTTGGCCAGGATGGTCTTGATCTCTCGATTTCGTGATCCGCCTGCTTCGACCTCCCAAAGTGCTGAGATTACAGGCGTAAGCCACCGTGCCTGGCCAAGAGATATTATTAATAAATAGGCTAAAATGGGGATGGGCAGGAATAGATATACAGGAACTCTATGTACTTTGTATTAAATTTTTCTGTAAACGTAAAACTGCTCAAAACGTAGTCTACTAATAACACATTTTAAAGAGGGATTGGTAGCAAGTCTTCACAACCTGGCTTTATTTTGCTTTCTCATTTCTTCTCTGGACTTTGACCTCTCTGGATTTAACACAGTTTAAGCCATACAAAATCGAGCAAAACGCTGTTTCCTATGTTGTGTGGAACACACTAATTCATTTGAAATTCATGCTTTTTAAATTTTCATCACATAGCCCAGGCCTCATTAGTATATTAAATCATTACAGTGTCTTTATTTTCGCACTATAAAAAATTAATTTTGATTTTAGATTAAAAATCAGCTTTAATCTAGATTTAAAATCAGCTTAATTTGGTGACTTCTTAAAAGAGTTCCTACTGATTTTCCAGTTTTCAGCCACTACTCATGAACTCACTAGCCTTCCAGCTTTTCATTCTGTACATTTTCTGATTACATCTTTTGCCTGGCTTCATATATCCTCACAGATTTGCAATATTTATTTTGATATTCTAGATAGTAATATTAATTCTTCTGCATTTTTAGATGTCCCAAATGTCTTCTTCCACAAACTTACATTTATCAGAATAATTCCATAAACCAAAGTCCTTAATTTTGACGTGTTCCTGTACATTGATACATTCTAATTTCCTTTACATTTTTTTACATATTTGCCTTTTACATTGCTGTCTCTTGTATAACTAGTGTCCATGCGTGTATATAATATGACTTGGATGCAAAACCACCAAAAAGCCTTTACTCCAATTGTCAATCAAACTCAAAAGGTTCCATTAGGTTTAGCAGCAAGTTTATTTACTAAGAACCCGAGAAACGGGGAGCAGGACGGTGTGCAAAGACGCTGCTCGCATGGCCTCGATACTCTCAGATGAAGAGCCGGAAGTCCGCTCAGATGCAGAGCCGGAAGTTCACTCAGATACAGAGCCGGAAGTCCTCACTCCCCCTACCCTCGTGATTACCAGTGGGGAGGGTGGCAGGAAGCAATGTGATTTCGAGGACATTTCAACATAGAAACGCCATGGAATCCAGGTTCCCTCAGCTTTAATGTCTTTCTAGCGACTGAATTCAGCGGAATGACCAGCTCCCTTTCCATCAATTATGCAATAGAGTTCTGACTGCGTGGTACAGCAGATTAAGGAATGTGTGAATCCCTCATCGGTTCACAGCCAACCTACTGAACTCTCATGTGTTGATATTTCGAGGTTTATACTGTGTAAGGGTCACATTCTTTATGCTGAAACAGACTATTGTCCAACTATTTTAACATTTTTTTCAGTAGAAATTATGTTTTACTCTTTTTTCACATTATGATCCATTTTCCCTAACACTATCTGTTAAATCATCCGCCATTTTCACTCTGTCTTCGGTAATTTCCATATAAGCTTTTGTTGTATTTGTGATTATTTTGTATAATCAGCCATATTTCATTTTCCTGTACTAATCTGGCAGTTTTATTACTATTACTATTACTGTTAATGATATCTTCCTTTCCAAATGCTTTTCTAAATAATTATTGGTGATCGTCTTATACTTGAAAAAATTGCTGCACTCTATAATTTGTTTTAAAAGTATATCTAATGATTCTCTTAAATAATGCTAATTGTTGATTCCCTTCTGTTTTGGCCTGGGATTTCCAGAAAGCAGCAGCTAAGGTAATAATTTAGGGGCTAATAATTTATTAGGGAGTGCAATTCCAGGAAGAGAATTAAGGGCCAACAAGAGTGAGGCAGAGAAGAATGGAGAGCCAACATGGCAGTCTTGGACCTACCTGGCTGCCACGAAGTATAACTGATTGCTGATCCTGTGATTTTTTTTTTTTCCCCCAAGACATTATTTAAGTTGCATTTTAGGGAATAAATCCAGGGGAGGAAAGGGAAAAAAAAAAAAAAAAAATCATTGGCTCCTTCTGTGGAGAAGGGAAAATAGCTTCACCCAGCCTTTTAGGTACTTTGGCTGGGTTATGAATTAAATTGACATAAGACAGATTTACATGAGAAAACCCATATTTAGTTATGTACTTACACACGAGAGTCCCACAAAAATAAGAGACTTGAGGAAGGGTCAGATAATTGAAGCTTATACAGCATCCTCAGCTACAGATAGGAATAGGGGCTTAGGGTTTCTGGCAGGGCATGGGGACTAGTGGTGGGGGTTGGAGACAGGAGAGGGCTAGGGGAGGAAATATATAAATATATGGTAAGTAAAGCTTGCCTTGTTATGCAGATGAGACTCCCAGTGATAAAAGTAGCCTGAAGCAGCTCTCTTCCTTGTATGGACACCCTTAGTAATAAATATTTCCTTTATAGATATAAATTTCTTGGCCAGGCACAGTGGCTCATGCCTATGATCCCAGCACTTTGGGAGGCCAAGGCAGATGGATCACTAGAGGTCAGAAGTTCGAGACCAGCCTGGTCAACATGGTGAAACCCTGTCTCTACTAAAACTACAAAATCAGCTGGGCGTGGTGGCGCATGCCTGTATATAAAATATATAAAAACTTATTTTACAAACAAGAAGCTTTTCAGAGTTTCTGTAGTTTCTCAAAATAACCAGTGAATAGTCAATATGCCTAAAAGCAATATTTTGGGGTGGCATCTGAGCCCCAACAGTTCCCATTGACCAGAGCTTACACAAAGGTGTATTAACTTCTCTCAACTTACACATTTTGCCTGTTTGAGCACCAAGGAAGTCTTTGTGGCATACCCTTACATCTGGTTGAGTTATTCTTTGCTCTAGGCAAAATGAGAATATTTTTCTCTAGCAAAATCAAAGAGAATCCTTCTACTAAGGTTTCAGGAGAATCTCAGTATTTAAGACCCCCAGGTATCCCCATCCTGGGAGTCAGGACTTCAATCTGTACACATTAGGGCTCTGATTTTGACTTTGGAAAATTCTGGTATTACGCAGCCAGTCTTTGCAGCCTAGCCACCATGCTGACAGACCCTGGGCATGAAGTTTAGCATAGTTGACTTTGCCCTGGGCAGCTGCAGAAGTTGACTTTCTTTCAAAGCAGTCATGAAAAGCCCCTTGGATGAGTTGGGAGTTGGCTGCCCCAAATGCATCGTTCTCTTTTATCTAGGATTCCAAGTGTAGTTACTATAAGCCAACTCACTGCACAATCCTAGTTATTTTCATTGCTCCTGATGCTGTTCAGGTGCCAGGGCTACCGTATATGCTAATGATTCACCCTCTGCCCATTTCTCATCAAGATTAACCACAGAAAAAAGCTTTTGTCATTGAAATGACACTGAATGCCAGCAGCAATCACTATGGAACTAAGGAACCAAGACCAGATTTTGAGTTGTATGTAACCTTGAGATAGTTAAATAATTTAGTTGCAAAATCTCAATGTGATGTTTGCATTCTGGGGCAAATCCTAACATGTCTCTGAGCATTGAGTTCTCAGAAAAAATCTAATGCAAAGGCTTATGTGCTATTCGTTCATGAGGTAATATAATCTCAGAGATTAAGGTCAATAAGAAGGATAACATGAAGGAAATAAATGGAGAATGAATGAAGTTAGGTTCAAGCTGGCTGCTGCTAAGTGTGCTTACTGTGTGCTTGTCTGATGCAACATCCTCCAAAGAAGAATAAAAGGCATCACTGAGGAGTCTATCTAGAGAAAGTGGATTTTATTTTCTGACTCCCACAGTTCATTAGTCAAAGGCTTGCCACATAGGATGTTAACTAACGCATATTTATAAATATCACAGCCATAGTGCCAAGCAGGGACCATCATGTCCTGTGCTTGGGCACCAACAGGGAGCCCTGGGGGCGTCCGACAGAATGGAGCCCAGACACAGAGGAGGCATCTTCAGGTTGCACCTGAGTAGGTTTAATGAAGGTTCACACAATAGGTGCCTGCAATAGTGGCTGGAACATGAGGCACATAAGGCTCACAGGACATAAAATGGCACACACTAAGTGTCTGATATGTCTCCACTTTTTTGAACTCCCTTTATTGTATCTTTTTCTTGTTTTATTCTCCAGGCAAGCCCTTCAGTGTTATGTTTAATGGTAATAGTAACAGCATGTGCTTTTTTCAAAATTATTATAGGACCCACAACCAGATTATAGCAAGGTTTGCATGTGAGGTTTGCTGTAAGGTTTTTGTAAATGCTTTTTTTTCTCACCTAAGGCAGTTTCTTTGTTTTCTTTTCTGAAACTGTATATTAAATTTTATTTTTAAAATTGTGTGCATCTATTCAGATCATTATGTGATTTTTAAAATATGTTGTCAATAGAAGGGATGAATTAAATTGTTGGATTTACCTGATGTTTTAAAATTCTTGCATTTCTGAAATATACTTGTGTTGATTGTAATAGTTTATTATTTGTTAATGCACCAGTGGGTTTGATGTAAAAATGTCCTTGGGATTTTCAGGGCTATGCTATGAATTTTTTGTTCCTTATCTAGCTGTGTAATCAAATCTATATTAAACTTACAGAATCAGCTGGTGACTTTCATTTTTCTGTATTATGAAGAAATAAACTTTATGAGGCCGAGGGTTTTCTGTTCACTGAGGTGTTTTTGGAGCTTTCTCGTGCAATGCCTTATGGGAGTGCAGAATCTGATGAAGCGGGGGCTATCCTTTGATTCTGATTTAATGTCTTCATCTGCAGTCGGTCCTTTAAAGGTGTTTACTTTTTCATTAACCAATTTTGGCTTTTTTTACCCCACTAAAACCTGCTTTGTTTAGTTATTATCAACTGGCCTTCAGAATACAGAGGGACTCATCAATTTATCCTCATCTCTGGCCTGTTCCCACACCAGCCACTCTCCACTAACCCCTTCTTACCTACTTGGCTGCTCATGTTTTCAATACACTCTTTCAGCATCAATGAGGAAACAACAAATAAATTGAATGTACTTCAAATACAAAATAATTATTTTATTTAAGAAAATTAATGGCAAGCATGTAACTTGCAGATATTTTGTTAACATTTACCATCCACCGTGAGGTTTGTGCTGATTGATGTAACTGGTTCACATTAAAGAAACAAAAATACACCTCTGGCTGGGTGTGGTGACTCATGCCTGTAATCCCAGCACTTTGGGAGGCCAAGGCAGATGGATCAGAGGTCAGGAGTTCAAGATCAGCCTGGCCAACATGGTAAAGTTCCAGCTCTACTAAAGCTACAAAGATTAGCTGGGCATGGTGGCAGGCACCTGTAGTCCCAGCTGCTTAGGAGACTGAGGCAGGAGAATCCTTTGAACTTGGGAGGCAGAGGTTGCAGTGAGCCGAAGTCGCACCATTGCATTCCAGCCTGGGCAACACAGCCAGACTTTATCTCAAAAAAAAAAAAAAAAAAAAAAAGTCAAAAATACAATTCAGATAAAGAGGCAGCAACATCTACTTCAAAAGTTTGTAGATATTTTTAAAAGTCTGTCCCCAAAGTGATGGTTTACATGTTGTCACTCTGAATCATTGCTTTTCACTTAGATCAATCAGTTCATCTCATTTGCAATTAAAAGTTTGTGTTAAGGTAGAGAAGTGCAGGTGTAAAAAGTCAGGGAATCATTGCTAATGTGTTGTGGCTGAGCTTTGCACACCCTAAAAAAAGTTTCCACTTTAATAGCACACTGTTCATCAAATAAAAAATCAGGCAAATTCCAATAGCAGTTCATTTACAGAAAAAAGATAAAGCTCTTCAAAATATATTCTGCTGAAGGTGAAAGCTAAGATTATTGAAAATGCTACTGTAAATCCTGAAGTTTAATGTCAAAGAAGAAAATTGGCTATTTATGAAACATGAAAATTATACAAGACATTCTCTACAGAAAAACATCATGGTAGAAAAGTAGTTTTACTAAATTAAGGAGGTTATGTAACATAAATATATTTGAAATGAGTTGTGGTTGAAATTGTTCATAATGTCATCCAAAACACATCCAAAATCCAACAGAAAGAAATACAGATTTCAAACTCCACAAATACACAGTTGATGCTTGAACAACACTGATTTGAATAGCATGGGTCCACTTACAAGCGGAGTGGTTTTTTTTTTTATATTTTTAAATTTTTTTAAACCAAACAGACAGGGAATACAATATTTGTGGAATGCAATACCCACATATAGCAAGGACCAACTTTTACTTGATGCACCCATGCACCCGTGGCACCCATGGCACCCATGGCAGGACTTGAGTATGTTCAGATTTTGGAATGGGATGCATCCTAAAATCAGTCTTTCACTTACACCATGAGATGATTATATATATATATGTATGTGTGTGTGTGTGTATACATATATATATGTATGTATGTATTAAGAGTAATTACACCAAGGAGGTCTATGTGATGATGGTGATATTGAATACAAAATCAGCTTACTACTATATATTTCCTCTTTGCTGCTCATGATCAATTATGTTTTAAAAACACTGTGCCTTTAATACCTACTTTACAAATCAGTTTCTGCATCCTACATCAATATGAAAAATTTTGGTAACTAAGTTCTCTAAACTTTGGTTGAAGTTCATTAAAAATCAGTTGCAAATTATTTTAACAAATGAAATACTAAACTTCAGCTTCTGATGGTTTTTCAAAGTTGGATTTATTTATAAAACAAATCTAGCAAACAGCATGGAGGCCCAAGCTACCTAGAATATTTAATCTTAATATTCTGTAATTACTCTATGGGATATCGTGATTTCTTTGATGAAGCTTCTAATTTTAGTGGAATATGTTTATAACCTGTACCGTAAAGGAATGGAAATCCAAGGGCCCACGGATTTCTAGTGTTGAAATGTGGTAAAACTTTGAAAAGAATCCTAATAGAGAGAACCTATTAGATATGTTTTATTGTGTAAAAATGTCTCAGTGGAAGATATCATGAATATAAACAAAAGAGGAAATAGTGGCCAAAAATATATGGTTTCTTAAATATTTACAAAATACTGTATTAATATAGATGAGAAATGAGAATATTTAAGGTAATTCTTCTGAGATTAACATGTACCTAAGTACATTGTAAAGACAGTGGTTTTTCATTTAAAAAAGCAAAATTATCAACCCAAGGTGTCAATATTTACAAATATATTAACCACAAGATACAACTTTAAAGAAAATTAGACAACTGGGCACAGTGACACACCTGTAATCCTAGTGCTTTGAGAGGTTGAGGTGGGAGAATCACTTGCGCAGGAGTTTGAGACCAGTCTGGAAAACATAGTGAGACCATGTGTCTACAAAAATAGAACACAATAAAATAAAATAAAATAATAAAATAAAATAAAATAAAGTAAAATAAAATAAAAATTACCTAACTGGTGGCATGCACCTGTAGTTCTAGCTACTCAGGAGGCTGAGACAGGAGGATCGCTTGAGTGACAAATTTGAGGCTACAGTAAACTATGATCATTCACTGCACTCCAGCTTGGGCAACAGAGCCAGGCCTTGTCTCTAAAATAAATAAATAAATAATAAAATCTAAAATGAAAATCCAAAGACAATTTCAGGACATAAAAGAACAGTAATTTTTTAAAATCTCAGAAAATACACTTTTAGATAGCACTAATAAACTGATAAAGTATTTAATATGTACCAAGATAAATTATTCTGAATATGCTTTTATAATGGAGTGATAGGGAGTATTAGCACATTATTTTTATTTTGTTCAAATGTATGCATATGTCATTTTGATTCTAATAAAAATTTGTCTTGGCCAGGCATGGTGGCTCACACCTGTAATCCCAGCACTTTGGGAGACCGAGGTGGGTGGATCACAAGGTCAGGAGTTCGAGACCAGCCTGGTCAACATGATGAAACCCTGTCTCTACTAAAAATACAAAATATTAGCCGGCTATGGTGGCAGGCACCTGTAATCCCAGCTACTTGGCAGACTGAGGCAGGAGAAGCACTTGAACCCGGGAGGCAGAGGTTGCAGTGAGCCAAGACCATACCACTACACTCCAGCCTGGACAACAGAATGAGACTCTGTGTCAGAAAAAGAAAAGAAAAGAACAAAAAATTATCTTTATGGTAGTGTTTTTTAGGTCTATCAATACAATTTATTTAAATAGTATAATTTTGATTCTTGTTTAACATCTCCTTTTTCTTTCCAAAATTTTAATTTCAGAGCAATTTTAAATTTACAGAAAAACTGAAAATATAGTACAGAGTCCCATTTGACTCATACTCCGCTTCCTCTGTTTTTTCATCTTACTGCATGGTATATTTGTTACAGTTTGTGAGCCAGTGTTGATGCATCTATGTTAACGGATCTCTGTACTTTATCCAGATTTATTTTAGATTTTACCTCATGCCATGTTTCTGTTTCAGGATTCCATGCAGGATACCACCTTACGTTTAGTGGCCAGGGCTTTCCAGGCTTCCTGTGGTCTTCAAAGTTTCTCAGATGTTCCTTGATTTCACGGACCTTTGCAGTTGGAGGAACACTGGCCAGGAGTTTTGTGGAATGTGCCTCTCTTCAGATTATTTGCTTTTCTCATAGCTATGCTAGGACTGAGAGTCTCTGGCAGGAAGACTACAAGGATAAATTGCAGTTTCCACCATATGATATCAAGGGTACATGCCATGATTTTTATGTAGCCTTAAAGTTTTGATGTTTTCTTTGACCACTTGTCTGAGTTAGTGCCTGTCAGCTTTCCTTGCTGTAAAATTACTGCTCTTTTCCTCTTTCTGTGCTGCACTCTCCAGAAGGAAGTTGCAGAGTGCACATGTAAGGAGTGGGAATTTGTGATGCAACAGCATCAGAGCAGGTTCATTAGGGCAGGTTATCAACTATTTGTAGTTCTTTTACCTGGGGAATTTCTCAGTTCTCCACCATTTATTTACTTAATTACTTATTTATAGTATCATAGATTCATAGGTATTATTTAATAATTTAAATTGTAATCCAGTATGACTTTATTTATTTTGTTGGTCAACTATTCCAACTTTGGAATCGGGGATTCTTTCAGTTGTCTCCTGTGTCCTTGACATAAGCCCTGATCTTTGTGAAGTTTATATTTTTTATGATTGAAAAAAATTGTACCTATATAATCACACATTATATATTATATATAAATCAATTCATTTTTTTTAAAGTCAGTGAATGTTCTTTATAATCTCACCCCAAAAGTTGACAGTCAAGACTATCAAGTGTCCTGTTTCTAATAAACATTTCATATATATTTTTCACTAAATGATTTTCTTCTTTATTTTTTTTTATTTCTGGTGCTTCTCATTCCTTCTAGAAGTTTTGATTTTCCATCTGTTTTCCTGTTTCCATTTCTCTTCAGCCTAAGGATTTCTTTGAGCCTTTCTAGTGGCACAACTCTATCTCTGCTGAGATGGATTCTGTAATTCCACCATTGCTTGGCAATTTTTTAAAAAATACTTTATCTTCACTATTTAAGGATATTTTTGCTGGGCATATAAATCTGAGTTGACAGTCTCTGTTTTTTTTCCATCAATTTAAATATGCTGCCTCCAGTTTCTGATGGGAAGTGAACAGGAATTCACATGCTTTTTCCTGTATGTGCTTCTTTGTCTTTTTAAAATTAATACACAGTGAAATGCACAAATACTAGCAGTAAACTTAAATTTTGGTAAATTTGTATTTCATGTAGCCATCACCTTGTTAAGATCTAGAAAATTCACATCAATTATGAAAGTTTCTTTATGCTCTCTTGGAGAAAATTCTCAGTGCATTAAATCCATTCTTCTGATCTCTCTCTCTCTCTCTCTTTTTTTTCTAGTTGGAGTTTCGTTCTTGTTGCCCAGGCTGGAGTGCAATGGTACAATCTTGGCTCACCGCAATCTCCGCCTCCAAAGTTCAGGTGATTCTCCTGCCTCAGCCTCCCGAGTAGTTGGGATTACAGGCATGTGCCACCATGTCCGGCTAATTTGTATTTTTAGTAGAGATGAAGTTTCTCCATGTTGGTCAGACTAGTCTCGAACTCCTGACCTCAGGTAATCTGCCCACCTCGGCCTCCCAAAGTACTGGGATTACAGGCGTGAGCCACTGTGTCCAGCCTCTTCTGATCTCTTTAATCAAGAATTGTCCTGAACTTTATATAATTGTTCTCCTTTTACATCTAAAATGATTTGTTCAAAACAATGTTATTTGAGATTTATCCATGCACTTGTATGTATCAATATTCTGTTTATTTGCTTGTTTTATTGGTGAGCTGTATTTCCTCATGTGACTATCCAGCAATGTGCTTTACACAACCTTAATTTGGTGGATATTTAGCTTTAGCTTGTTTTTATCTTGTAACTGTCATATTAAGTTTATATTGCTGCTGTAACAAATTACCATAAACTTATTCTAAAACCACCACAAATTTATTATCTTGCAATTCTGTAGCTCAGAAGTCCAGCACAGTAGCATTGCTATAAAATTAAAACATGGGTAGGTTACACTTCTTTCTGTAGGCCCTAAGGGAGAATCATCATCCTTGCCTTCGCCAGCCTTTGGAGGCACTCACATTTCGGTCTCACTCCGTCACCCAGGTTGGAGTGCAGTGGCGTGATCTCGGCTCACCGTGACTTCCGCCTCCCGGGTTCAAGCAATTCTCTTGTCTCAGCCCCTCGAGTAGCTGGGATTACAGGCACGTGCCACCATGCCCAGCTAATTTTTGTATTTCTAGTAGAGATGGGGTTTCAACACATTGGCCAGGCTAGTCTTGAACTCGTGACCTCAGGTGATCCTCCCACCTCGGCCTCCCAAAGTGCTGGGATTACAAGCGTGAGCCACCATGCCCGGCCAGTTCTAGCTTTTTTATATAGGTCAAAGATACATTTTAAATTATATGAATTATTTTCTAGTACAGAGTTAAGCAGTGGTCAAAGACTTTTCCTTCCCCATTGAATTGCCTAGGTGCCATCTTTGTGTGAAGCGGTTGCTAAATTATCTTGACTCCTCTATTGACTTACGTACTTGGCCTTATACCAACACTACATTATTTTGATTCTTATGGCATTTTACTAATCTTGAGATAGTGTAAAGTATAACTGTAAATCTCGAAACTTATTCTTTTTGCAAAATTGTTTTGGCAATTTTATATTCTCTAAATTTACAAACTGATTTGTCAATTTCTAGAAAAGGTCCTGCTTAGATTATGTTTGCAATTACATTTGAATGTATAAATAAATTTAGAGAAAACTAACATTTATGAAAGTTGACCTTTCTGATAAATGAAATGGTTTATATCTCTAAGTATTTAAGACTTTTAAAATTTTCTCAGCAATGTCTGTAGTTGAGAAGGCTTAGGTCTTACATGTTTTTAAAAAATCTCTCCTAAATATTTTACGATTTGTGGCACTCTTTTAAATTGATTTTGTAATGTTTCAATTTGAATGTTTATTTCATCTTAATTTTTTGCCTGCAAATAAACAGAAATAGAATTAATTTTATGTATTGACTTGTCACAACTTTGATAAACTTACTCATAGCTTCTAGTATATATAGTGTAGATTCTATAGTATAGTTTACATAAACAATGATGTTGTTCCTGACTCTAGTTTTACTTCTTTATTTCCAAACTGCATTCATTTAATTTCATTTAATGCCTGATTCCCTGGTTCTGAATTCCAGTACAATATCAATTAGAAGTAGTGAGAGCAGACATATTTGTCTTTTCCCCTAGTAGTCAATATTTCATCACTGTTGCTGATAAGATTTTTAGATATGCTTTATCATATTATACCTACTTTGCTGAGATTACATTCTTATCAATAATTTTGTTTGAAATATGATGATATAAGCATCTATTCAAATTATATTGTTTTCATATTTGTTCTATTTACATAGTAAGTTATATGTTTTTAAATTATGAACTATTACGTTTTCCCTCAGATAATCCCCTTTGATCATAATCTATCAACATTTTCATTACTTGTGAATTTCAATATGTTATTACTTTGTTGGTGATTTCTATGAATACGATCAAATGTTATGGGTCAATGGTTTTCTTTTCTTGAAATGCATTTTAATGCTTTTGCTATTAAAGCAATAATGTTCTCATAAAATGGATTGGGAAGTATTTCTTCTTCAATATTTTGGGAGTAATTGTGTAGTACTTGTGTGGAATTGATGTTATTCCTTCAGTTATAGAATTCACCAGGGAAGTCATGTGTGCCTAGTGTTTTCTGTGTGGCAAGCTTTTAGATAAGATTTCATTTATTAATACATTTAAGACTATTTAGACGATCTATTTCCTTTCTATTGAGCTTTAGTAGTTTGGATGTTTTAATAAATGTATCTATTGCATAAAATTTTTCAAATTTGGGGTCATAGAGTTAACAGTAATATCCCTACATTGTGTTTTTACTATCTTTCAAGCTGGCAGTGATAAGCTCTCTTTTCTTCATGATGTTTATAATCTGTGTCTTTTCTCTGTTCTTTGTCAGTCAGTCTGTTGGTTTATCAATGCTATTGATTTTTAAAGAACCAGCTTTTTAAAAAATTCCTTTTCTGATTGATTTTTTCATTTTACATCCCACTGATCATTCCTCTTATCTTCATTAATTCCATCATTCAACTTGCTCTGTGTTTAATTTGTCCTTTTATTTTATCATTTAAGGTGGAAAGTTGTCATTATTTAAAAATCTTTTCTAATATACATGAAATGAAACCCATTTCCCTCCAAGTAGTGCTTTAACTGTGTTCTATAAATCTAATATGTTGTGCTTTTATTTTCATTCAAATCAGAGTATTTCTAATTGTCTTTGTGATTTCTTATTTGACCCACAGGATTTGTATAAGTATGCAAACAAATAAATTCTCACTCCTATTTTGTACCATGTAAACAGTTTAACCAAAATTGTCAAAGACCTAAATATAACAAATTCTAACAGAAAAGGCAGAAAAAAACCTTTGTGATTTTAGGTTACGCAAAGATTTTTTTTAAATGAAATTGTATATATAGGTGTGTGTGTGTGTGTGTGTGATGTCATAAAAAGGACAAAGCTACTCTTTGAAAGACAATATTTAAAATGTTAGCAGAGAAAGCACAGAATAGAAGAATATGTTTGCTAAAGAAATATAAACAAAGGTCTTCTCTGCATAGTATAAAAAATCTGTCATAATGCAATTAATTATGCAAAAACAAATTAATCCAATAAAAATATTAAAAGACTGCATCTAAACAGATACACAAACACCAAAAGATTACATGAAAAGATATTCAATAAGATTAATCATAAGGGAAATTCAAATTTAAAATACAGTAAGATATCACTATACATGTATCAAATGACTTTACAAGTAAAATACCAAGTAAAGTATATATATCAACTGGAATTCTCATACCTTGCTGGAAGAATAAAAATGGTTCACCCAATTTAGAGTATGGTTTAGCAGTGTCTTATAAAGTTAGAAATATATTTACCATATAACCCAATGATAGCACTCATAGCTATTTATCCAAATAAGGTTAAAAATTATTCTCAGTGACACCTATACACAAATGCTTATAGAGCCTTTATTCATGATCATAGAACTACTAGATTCTAAAATCCACCTGTATTTGGTGTCTAAAAAGTGACACAAAAGAGTATAAAGTCACATCCCATAGATCTTAGACCTGGAATTCATCAATAACTAGATGCTTGTCGTTGAACACTAGTTTCTTTCTGGCAGTGAGATCCAACTAGCCTGCCATGTGGCTGCCACATCCAGTGACTCACTCCCACAATTTGAGTTTCCCAAACCTACAAATTTAGGCAATCCTGGATTAGAGTTCCTGATTACCAAGATGGAATGCTTCCACCCTAGGATCAGATTCGATTTCCACAGAACTCAAAGCTAAGAAACTTTGCCTGGTGGAACACACTTGTAATAATCTTATAAATCACCATGTCTACCAATTTCTTCATTTCTGTGTCTATTATTATTTCAGATTTGTCTCCTGGTTATGGATTATATATTTCTGCATCTTTGCATGCCTGGTAATAGCTGACTGAATGACAGACATTGTGATCTTCCATCGCTGGGTGTTGAGTTTTGTTCTATTTTTTAATAATGTTGAACTTTGTTCTGGCATTCCATTAAGTCACTTAGAATTACTTTGAGTCATTCGGTGCTTGCTTTTAAGCTTCATGAGGTCCACACTAGAGCATCCTTCACCCTTGAGCTAAGGCCGCCCACTATCGTCCTTGGGAGGACTCTATCTAATGGTTTGTGTATTTTAATACCTACATTTTGTCTGGTAGCAATGTAAACTATTTTCAGTTTTCTGTGGGATGGGAGAGTTATTCAGCCCACTCCTTTTCATGGTTCTTTTCCTAGTGTCATTGAACTTCTCCTCAAACCTGCGGAATTTGGTATTCAAATAAAAATTTCAAAAGACTCTTCTGCAGACCTCAAATGTTCTCTCGTGTCCAGATGCCTCCCATCTGGTGTTCTGCTTCATAAAATCCAACCATCTCAGCCTCAGTGAACTCTAATTTCTGTCCCATCAACGCTGTGAAATTAGTGGTCCATACTGAGTTTGGTTTGTTTTTCATGTACTCTGGCTTAGAAATTGTTTCTTAATCTTCAGCTGGGGCTGACATAGGACTTTTCTCATTGATTCCTCTTAAGAATCACATCCCTGTTTTGCCTGTTGCCTTATTTATAAAAATAGTCATTTTGAATATTCTGTGTAGTTGTCTAGTTGTTTACTGTAGGGAAGTAATTTTCATAACAATGGTGGTTCATGGAAGCAGAAGTCCATCATTCCGTAGTTTGATTTAACATGTATTATAAACCCCAATTAGATATTATTGTTTTATATTTCAATATGCACTTACAGTTAGAAGAGGTGTTTAAGAGATTTTATTTTTTTAAGGAATTTAAAAGTTGAGAAACTTCTTTTTTATGAAAATGATTGAAAGTTTTATTTGCTGTTTATGTATAATTAATGGTTTATTTACTTGCCTATGTGTTTCTGTTTTTGCAACCAGTTTAACTACAAGTAAATATGAGAATGCCACATTGTTTTTGTTTCTTAATTCTTGCTTATTTGTGCTCAAGCTTATTTGGATTTGTGCATCTCATTATGAATGTTATTTTTACTCAGGGAGAAGCACCCTTTAACAGAATCCAAAAAAGCCTAATCTTCAAAAGTTTCCTCAGAAAGCAGTGGCAGAAGTGTGAATTTTGAGACTGCAAAGATGTTAGATAAGAAGAGTATGATAACAGTTGCAGGTACATTTACTTATTTATTTATGTTTTGAAACATTGTCTTGCTCTGTCACCCAGGCTGGAGTGCAATGGGGCTATCTCAGCTCACCGCAGCCTCTGCCTCCTGGGTTCAAGCAATTCTGCCTTAGCCTCCCTAGTAGCTGGGATTATAGGTATGTGCCACCACATCCAGCTAATTTTTGTATTTTTAGTAGAGATGGGGTTTCACCATGTTGGTCAGGGTGGTCTCAAACTCCTGACCTCAGGTTATCCACCCACTTTGGCCTCCCAAAGTGCTGGGATTACAGGTGTGAGCCACCATGCCCGGCCTGCAGATATACTTTTAGAACAAAAATAAGCACTACAAGTAAAACTGAGGCCCCTTCTCAAAACCAATTTCCTACCCTCTCCATCAGAAACTCCCTCACCATAGGCAAATATCCTCATGAAGTTCATGTTTTTCCTTTCCCAGAGCAAAGCACTTGAAACAATACCAGGAACACAGTAACTGCTCATTAAATGTTCTGGATACTTTATTCAAAATATTACTTGTTTTTTTTAGAAGTATTTGAATTTTATTATTCTCTGCAGCTCACTTTTCCTTGTTCCATACTATATGTTTGAGATTACCAACACTGACACAGTAATTTATAATTTATATCTTGTGGCATGTGTTCATAATTACTTTGTATAAAATGCCAATTTATTTATGCATTCTCCTGTTGAAGGACCCTGGATTGTTTCTAATTTTTTTTATAATATAAACAACATTGCGATGAACTTTTGTATGCATCTTTTCTTGTGCAATTCACTTTTTAAATTTCTGAGTATTACTCCTAAAAATATAACTTAAATGTTGAATATCCTGGCTGTGTGATATAATCATCTTCCATTTTTCTCAATTTCGCCAAATTTATCTCCAAAATCCCAGTCATAATTCAGGTCCACACTCGCAGAGTAGGAAAGTCCCTGTTGCTCTGTATTGTTGCCAATGTGTTCTCAGGTGTTGTTGTTCTAAAGCTATGTACAGGTATGTCTGGGGCACGAAGAATGAAGTGATTATCTCTGCGGGTCCACCTGTTTTCAAGGAGACTTTGACTAAAGCTGAAATAATGAGCACCTGAACGAAGGCATGAACAGGGGGCTGGAGAGGACTATAAGCACTAATAAGGTCCAATCCACAGCTGTTACTACAAACTGCAAGGGGGAGGATGGACGCCCTATTTCGTGACTGAGGAGCTTTGGTGGATACTACAGCCACACATCTGAACGGAAGATAGAGGACCAGGTAATTCTGAATGCTCTGTATGGAAGCAGTTTATTGAGTAAGTACATATTATGCACAAAAACTTGAGAACAAGTAAGTGCAAGTGCCTTGGGTGCCATAAGCTTCTTTTTGTTCCATGTAAATATAGTATGCGTTCTAAGCATACTAAATTTTCGAAATTAATCTATTTTAAACTTAGATCTTTCCTCAAGTTGGTCAGGGAGAATATTTCAGAGGGGAAATAGAAAGAAAGGTTATGCTGATGAGATACCATGCAACTATAGATAGCACCTGGAGCTTTAAACCTACACAGCAAGTTTCCCCTACCAGGGGTGTGACTCATTTGGAAAAATAAATAGAACAGTGATCTTGCTACACTAATTATGTGAGTTCTCACTGTAATTACCATAAAATTATAAGTTACGGTAATTTTCAGTTCTCCACCAGGGAAAATGAAGTTACTTTGAATTGTAATGACAAATTAGATGGTAACTTATAAAAACATGAAATAGCATAAGCAATTTGAGTCACCGTAATATGTGCTATGTCCTGAAATGCATTCTTTTCATTACCTGATTAAATAAAAACCATATATCCGTGTTCATAGGCAGCCTTCCTCCCACCCCAGTTTAATAAATGAAGAGACTCACAGTGTTACAGAAGAGATAAGAGCACACCCCTTCAAAAAAACCCAAATCCTGTGCAAGGGGAATAGTGAGCAAAGGAGGTAAGCTTGTTCAGCTTGCTGATGTGTACACCACTCTCACCAGGAGAAATTCTTCATGGGTGTAAGCATAGGCTGCAGGAGGAGGAGAGATGCACATGGCATTTAGCCGGGCTGCCATCAGCGGCAGTCACAGTCATTTTTAAAGGCTTGTTCTGACAAACCTTAACATCAGCTTACATGAGATGAAGCCTGTTTTTAGGTGAGTATTTTGGCATAATAGAGAATAGTGGTTTCTCCCAGAGAGATTCAAGTTTGAATCCTAGATTTATCATTTTATCTTGAGTTTTAAGTTCTTTTTTGATAACATGGGAATGACATTCCCATTTCATAAAGCTGTTAGAGAAATTAAGTTACGACATACAGAATGCCAAACAATAATCCTGTTGCACAATCAGTGTTTAATAAAGATTATCACATCATGTGGTCCTCCAAAATATCTGTCAAAAAGGGCCTAGATTGCCTGGACCCCTTAAAATCACAGGCAGGATCAGAATGATCGTGACACAGACACACGACAAAAAGAGAAAGAAAGAAAAGAAAGAAAGCAATAAAGGGAACGTCTATGTTGACTGATTTATTTTTAATTTCTATGAGATGATCATTTAGTCATCCTTATGCCAGTAATCACAAGATAATCATGTACAGCTTCTCTGCATATTGATAGAACATTGCTTTCTGTAAAACACTTCCTCATCAGCCTCTCTTCCTAGTATTTGAGGAACATGTGAGATAGTGAATGAAATAATGTTTCTATGCTGTCCTACGAGAGAGCTGTTATCAGATGTATATCTACGCCCCTTCTCTTGCAATTACCCCCGTGTCAAATAGTTCTTTACTTGGAGGAAGTAAAGGTTCAGACTTTAATGCCATGTCCACATTAGCACAACTTTTAAGACAAAGATGTGTTTGAACCCTGGTCCTCTAAGGTTATTGTTGTACACACTTCCCATCCATGGCACTGGTTTAGCACAGAATAAATTTATTTCTCTGTGTGAAATACGATTTTGGAACCTTGAAGATGATTAGTTATCTGATCAAATGCAATGAAACATGGACACAGCCTACAAGATCAGAAATCCAGAAAACTGGGGGTTCCCCTTTTATAAAATAGGACTAATGCCAGAAAGCATTTGGGACTGTATTTCCCCAGCTGCTTGTGTCTCTTTGTAGTTCTGTGACCAGTTCTCACCAATGGAAAGTGAGAGTGAATTTAAGATCTGTATCTTCTGGGTAAAGAATTTTGAGAAAGCCTTTCTCTTCTCCTCTCATCTCATCTCTCTTCTTCCATGTGATGGGAGCATGTGCTGGTAGCATGTGATGGCAGTGAGGCCAGGGGAGATGGCAGAGCCTGAAAATGGAAAGAACCTGGGACAACAGCTCGCCATGGCTATTAAAGCCACCTGTAACCCTTGTAACCAGCATCTTCAGGACGCTGTGCTGTGCTTTGGGACAAGAAATAAGCTTCTGTTGTTTTACAATCTAATGTTGAGTTTTGTGTTTTATATCAGCTAGTGTTCCCCTGACTAATACAGCTGAGTTCCATTTGGAAGAAGAATCCTAAACTGATTAACACACAGAATAGGGGACGATGCTCACTGCTTATGAGATATGGGTACTTGGTAGCTGACGACTTACGATTTGAAAAGGATTATACAGGATTATTTTAATCCTAGTAAGATGACATCTGAAGCTTCATAACATTCTTTCATTGCATCTTATTTTACCTTTAAGCCAACACAAGAGATATAGTCAATGGTCCGTAACAAAACTCCGATTGTGTTACATTTTGCTGATGAAAGAAAATGTTATATGGTATAAACAGCCATGTAAGGGAACCAATAAGACTCAAGTTCAATCCCTGGCTTTGACACTTGCCAACCATGAAGGCTTAAGCTGTTATTCAATTTCAACTTCACTTTCTTCATTTGTGAGCTACTAGGTGTCGTTACATGTCTTTTTTTATCTAACAGAAAATGAGGTATATAGAAATTAGTACACATGCTCTATTTTACATAGTGTTAAAGTATGTACACAGTTTTTAAATATTATTACTAGTAAAACAGTCTGAATAATAGTCATATGGTCATAATGTAAATAAAATGCATGCATACTTAAAGATGTTATAAAAACTACAGAATCTGTTAACTCACATTGTAACAACTTTATGAAACATCATATGAACAAATCATATTAATACATATACTTTCGTATGAGTTGTTCCCTGTAAGAATATTTTAGGATTAAAAAGAAACTCCTGACAGTGCCAGTCATGGAGGCATGCACCTGTAGTCCCAGCTACTCTGGAGGCTGAAGCAGGAGGATTGCTTGAGCCCAGGAGTTCTGGGCTATAGTGTACTATGCTGATCGGGTGTCTGCAGTAAGTTCAATATCAATATGGTGATATCCTGGGAGCAGGGGAGCACCGGGTTGCCTAAGGAGAGGTGAACTGGCCCCGACTGGAAACTGAGAAAGCCCAAACTCCCAAGGTGATCATTAGTAGGACACTGCCTGTGAAAAGCCACTGTACTCCAGCATGGGCAACATAGTGAGATTTTTTTTTCTCTAAATAAATAAATAAATAAGAAAAAAAGAAAAAAGAGAGACAGAGAGGGAGAGGCAGAGACAGAGACAGAAAGACAGACAGAAAGACAAGATGAAGGAAGGAAGGAGAAAGAAGGAAAGAGAGACAGAAAGGATAATGAGAAGAAAGAGAAAAAGAGAAAGAAAGAAAAGAAAGAAAGCAATAAAGGGAACGTCTATGTTGATTGATTTATTTTTAATTTCTATGAGATGATCATTTAGTCATCCTTATGCCAGTAATCACAAGATAATCATGTACAATCAAATAAAAAAGAGCTATTTAGTCCATAAGTCAGTTGAAATACATTCCTAGGAGTTTACGTGCATGATCACAAGCACTATATTCCTCTCCATGCTGACCAATTACTCTAGGATCCTAAAATCATGGGTCAGTTAGTGATAAGAATGGGTATCCTCTCTTTGATGGAACTGGAGTGGTTTTGTAGGCGTTCAGGCCCCAGAAGCAGCAAGCCTAGTGACTATCAGGATCAGACAAAGGTAATGAATAGGACCCAAGGGTTCATCTGTGCATGAATGCTTATAAGATCTGAGTGCCATGATATACATGGACATATACACACACACCATATCCATGTATTTATGTGTATATATACAAGTATATGTACGTAGAATTATGTATATAATATTTATCTCATTACATAATTCTAGAGCCTTATATTGACTGTAACCCTTCCATACTTTGCATTTTCTTTCACCTACAATATAAAACTTAGCAATCTACAGGATTTGGATTTTTTTAAGCCTTCCAACCTGAAGATAATCTAGTATAAACCCTGGAATAATCTAGAATCTCTGGGCATTAGGTGGAGTTCAGTTCGGAGTGGGTAAAAGAATCCTGGAATTGTGAATTCAGTTTCTATTTCTGCTCAGTTTTCTACCCATTAAAGAAATCACTCCGTGTCAGCCTGAAGTCAGGACCAAACACGGAGGAGAATATAAGATTGGGAGTTATTTTCCCCGTAATATTCCCGTCTGCTCTACTAGGCTGTCATTAGTAAGGATGTCTTAAATCCATACAGCTGCATGATTTCTGAAGCTGGACGTATTGTGATTTCTATTGCTGCAGCCATGTAGATAATTGACTTTTTAAAAGATCCATTGTATACTGAACAGATCAAACAAATCAAAGACAAACGGAGGAATGAGGTTCCCAAGACTAACAAGATCTGATGGGCCTCCGTTCTGTCGTCTATAAAATTAAGACTACAATAATTGCTGTACGGAGTGGGGATTAACTTACAAAAGCAAAAACAATTTTTTAAGTACTATAAGAAAAACAAGCTGAGAAATGCGTTGCTGTATTATTGCTGATGTAGCGCATGTTTGTTATGGTTATAAAAATAGTATATATAAGTAAAATTATGTAGATACATAGTATATGAAAATATTTGTGGTTTTAGTAGCTAAGCTAAAGTGTTTTTATTTACAATGACAGAAGGAAAACTATTTTCTACCCCAAAAGTAACAGTGCTTCTGCAGGTAGCATCGCAAACTCCCAATGCACCTTTGGAAGATTTTAAACTGCACGTTAAATCTTGCATTTTGAAACCGTGAGTCTTCCTGTGTGGCAAAGCTCTCCCCGTGGACATGATTTTCTTGAAGCCTCATCTCAAAAAATGCTGTCATTTTCCCCCAAGTTTGCCATTTCCCACCCCCTTCGTGTGCACTTTTGTTTGATAAAGAAGTTCCCCTTGGTGGCACAGCCCTGGAGATTTAGATGTTCGCCTCCTGAACAATTGTTTTTCAAAATTATTCAAACTGCATTTCAAGATGATGGGATGTCTGTGACTTTCTTCCCTCTCCAGCTCCTCGACAATGAGACCGCCACGGGGTTGCCAGGGCTCAGCTGCTTTCATCATCAGAGGGGCTGCTCTTGGCAGTGAGCGTGGGGCTGGCATGGTGGGGACTGGGGCTCTGGCGGCCTGGTTAGCAAATGATGTGGTTAATGAGCACACACTTCCTTTAAAGTGCCTTCTTTTGGACAAATCAAACCTGTTTGCATTCTAACTGCTCTCCTTGGTGGCTTAGACTTCCTTCTGTTACCTTTCTTCTAAAAGGCTATCAAAATTGCCCAGGGCTTGCATATAAGATTCCTACACAAAACCATATTACTATATATGGATTTATTGGAAGCAGGCTGGTGGGTAGAAAGAAGATTGATACAAGAGTGAGAAGACCTGTGCCCTCACCCTGACTCAGCCACGTGGAAGAGGCATGACGTTGTACAAATGACTTCACACCTGTACCTGCATTCCCCTAGCAGGAAAATGAAAATGTCGAACTAGGTGACGCTAAGATACTTTTTAGGTCTGAAAATCAAAGTAACTAACCTTTTTTTCTCTGCAAAGGCATTGGAAAATAAGAATCTCTGCATCCTCCTCTCCAAAAATAAAATTTTCTATAGTGTTTTTTTCTCTTTTTTTACCTATACTTTAAGTTCTAGGATACATGTGCACAATGTGCAGGTTTATTACACATGTATGCATGTGCCATGTTGGTGTGCTGCACCCATTAACTCGTCATTTACATTAGATATATCTCCTAATGCTATCCCTCCCCCTTCTTTCCAACCCACAACAGGGCCCGGTGTGTGATGTTCCCCTTCCTGTGTCCAAATGTTCTCATTGTTCAATTCCCACCTATGAGTGAGAACATGCAGTGTTTGGTTTTCTGTTCTTGGAATAGTTTGCTGAGAATGATGGTTTCCAGGTGCATCCATGTCCCTTCAAAGGACATTAACTCATCCCTTTTTATGGCTGCATAGTA
>NW_016809675.1:117345-210742 GCF_001698545.2 Rhinopithecus bieti
TCCGTATTGGGTGCATATATATTTAGGATAGTTAGCTCTTCCTGTTGAATTGATCCCTTTACCATTATGTAATGGCCTTCTTTGTCTCTTTTGATCTTTGATGGTTTAAAGTCTGTTTTATCAGAGACTAGGATTGCAACCCCTGCTTTTTTTTGTTCTCCATTTGCTTGGTAGATCTTCCTCCATCCCTTTATTTTGAGCCTATGTATGTCTCTGCATGTGAGATGGGTCTCCTGAATACAGCAGACTGATGGGTCTTGACTCTTTATCCAGTTTGCCAGTCTGTGTCTTTTAATTGGAGCATTTAGTCCATTTACATTTAAGGTTAATATTGTTATGTGTGAACTTGATCCTGTCATTATGATGTTAGCTGGTTATTTTGCTCATTAGTTGATGCAGTTTCTTCCCAGCATCGATGGTCTTTACATTTTGGCATGTTTTTGCAGTGGCTGGTACCAGTTGTTCCTTTCCAAGTTTAGTGCTTCCTTCAGGAACTCTTATAGGGCAGGCCTGGTGGTGACAAAATCTGTCAGCATTTGCTTGTCTGTAAAGGATTTTATTTCTCCTTCACTTATGAAACTTAGTTTGGCTGGATATGAAATTCTGGGTTGAAAATTCCTTTCTTTAAGAGTGTTGAATATTGGCCCCCACTCTCTTCTGGCTTGTAGAGTTTCTGTCAAGATATCCGCTGTTAGTCTGATGGGCTTCCCTTTGTGGGTAACCCAACCTTTCTCTCTGGCTGCTCTTAACATTTTTTCCTTCATTTCAACTTTGGTCAATCTGACAATTATATATCTTGGAGTTGCTCTTTGTGGGTAACCCGACTTTTCTCTCTGGCTGCCCTTAACATTTTTTCCTTCATTTCAACTTTGGTCAATCTGACAATTACGTATCTTGGAGTTGCTCTTCTTGAGGAGTATCTTTGTGGCATTCTCTGTATTTCCTGAATTTGAATGTTGGCCTGTCTTGCTAGGTTGGGGAAGTTTTCTGGATAATATCCTGCAGAGGGTTTTCCAACTTGGTTCCATTCTCCCCGTCACTTTCAGGTACATCAATCAGATGTAGATTTGGTCTTTTCACATAGTCTCATATTTCTTGGAGGTTTTGTTTGTTACTTTTTACTGTTTTTTCTCTAAACTTCTCTTCTCACCTCATTTCATTCATCTGATCTTCAATCACTGATACCCTTTCTTCCAGTTGATCGAGTTGGTTACTGAAGCTTGTGAATTTGTCACGTAGTTCTCATGCCATGGTTTTCAGCTCTATCAGGTCATCAAAGGACTTCTCTACATTGGTTATTCTACTTAGCCATTCATCTAATCTTTTTTCAAGGTTTTTAGCTTCTTTGTGATGGGTTTGACCTTCCTCCTATAGCTTGGAGAAGATTGATCGTCTGAAGTCTTCTCTCAACTCGTCAAAGTCATTCTCTGTCCAGCTTTGTTCCATTGCTGGTGAGGAGCTGTGTTTCTTTGGAGGGGGAGAGGCACTCTGATTTTTAGAATTTTCAGCTTTTCTGCACTGTTTTTTCCCCATCTTTGTGGTTTTATCTACCTTTGGTCTTTGATGATGGTGATGTACAGATGGGGTTTTGGTGTGGATGTCCCTTCTGTTTGTTAGTTTTCTTCTAACAGTCAGGACCCGCAGCTGCAGGTCTGTTGGAGTTTGCTGGAGGTCCACTCCAGACCCTGTTTGCCTGAGTATCAGCAGCAGAGACTGCAGAAGAGTGAATATTGCTGAACATCAAATGTTGCTGCCTGATTGTTCCTCTAGAAGCCTCATCTCAGAGGGGTACCCAGCCGTGTGAGGTATCAGTTTTCCCCTACTGGGGGGTGCCTCCCAGTTAGGCTACTCGGGGGTTAGGGACCCACTTGAGCAGGCAGTCTGTCCATTCTCAGATCTCAGCCTCCGTGCTGGGAGAATCACTACTCTCTTCAAAGCTGTCAGACAGGGACATTTACATCTGCAGAGGTTTCTGCTGCCTTTTGTTTAGCTATGCGCTGTCCCCAGAGGTGGAGTCTACAGAGGCAGACAGGCCTCCTTGAGCTGCAGTGGTCTCCACCCAGGTGGAGCTTCGCGGACAGCTTTGTTTACCTACGCAAGCCTCAGCAATGGCGGGCACCCTTCCCCTAGCCTCGCTGCCGCCTTGCAGTTAAATCTCAGACTGCTGTGCTAGCAATTAGGGAGGCTCTGTGGGCGTGGGACCCTCCGAGCCAGGCGCGGGATATAATTTGGTGTTCCATTTGCTAAGACCCTTGGAAAAGCGCAGTATTAGGGTGGGAGTGACCCAATTTTCCAGGTGCTGTGTGTCATGGTTTCCCTTGGCTAGGAAAGGGAATTCCCTTACCCCTTGTGCTTCCCAGGTGAGGCAGTGCCTTGCCCCACTTCAGCTTTCATTTAGTGGGCTGCACCCACTGTCCTGCACCCACTCTCTGACATGCCCCAGTGAGAGAGACCCGGTACCTCAGTTGGAAATGCAGAAATCACCCATCTTCTGTGTCACTCACACTGGGAGTTGTAGCCTGGAGTTGTTCCTATTTGGCCATCTTGGAGCCTCCCTCCAAAATTTTCTATATTTTATAATTGTTTACATTATATTCTACTAAATTTCTGCATGATTAAAGTGCTATAAGTTCAAGTATACAGTGCTGAGTTTCAGTAAGTTAAAAATCTCCCTGGAATCAAGCTACTGTATTTTAGTCTTCTTTTCTTTATCAGCAGTTTTAACAAAACTGCCATCTTTTAAAAGGTGGTAACAGGAAAATACAGTTACTAAAAAATATGTGTATAAAATGATTGCAATTGTTAATTAATCTGAAAGTACATGAAGTTTAGTACAGTGTGGACACAAGTAGAAGATTCATCTGATGTTGGGTAAACACTACAATGACCACAGTTAAAAAGACAGTGGATAGAGCAAGTACAGGCCAACAACAAACTTAGTGAATGTGAATTTTGTAAATGATAAAAACATATTACAAATACATGGGGAAAAGCTCCTTCATAATGATGCTGAGAAAAACAATTAATTATATGAAAAAAAGTGAAATTAGACTCTTTCCCTAAAGCATTCACCATATTACAGATGAGTTTTTTTAAAGTGAAAATGAAGCTATAGAACTGTAAGCCATTAAAGGAATATTTATCTACAGAAGAAATCTGGAGGAACTTCCAAGAGTAAGACTGACAGATTTGTAAATTTTAAATCCATGCTGTCAAAAATTATCATGAAAAATGAAACCAAGCTTCAGCAACTGCAATCCAGGAATGTTCTTGTGGATATCAGCAATGTATCACTTTTTTATGCTAAATTGGATAAATATAACCAGAGTGCTTCCTCCCCTGTTGGTGATGACTTTGGCGATTTCCAAGTTTTGATCTTATGGATACAGTTTCTGCAGACATTTCTGAACAACTTGTGTGTGTATGTGTGTGTAATTGTATATTGTCTTTTTCTTGTGCAAATACCTAAGTTACATTTCTAGGTGATAGGTTAGTTGTATGTTTCATTGATAAGAAATTGCCAGGCCTTTTTCAAAGTCATGTGCCATGATACACTGCCACCAACGATGTCCTCGTGTTCCATTCGCTCCATATCCTTGTAAACTTTTTCTGTTACAAACCTTTATTCCTCTAGGTATTCTAATGGTGCATATTTAATTGTGGGTTTAATATGCATTTCGCTGATCACTAGTGATTGGAGCACTTTTTCATGTGCTCACCGGACATTCATGCAGCTTCTATTTGGAAAGCATCATTTCAACTATTTCACACATTCCTTTTATTTGTGTTTTTAAAATGCTGTGTTGTGAAAGTTTATATATACTGCTATCACATATTTACATCGCCTTGTAATAGATCTTTTCCTCCCTATTCTCTTATGCTTTCTTCTGGGCATCACCTCAGAAATAAGTTACATGCATCCACTTCCATGCCTCAGGCTCTGGTATAAAGAGCTCTGAAGAGACAAAAAAGACTCAAGTTCAATCCTTGCCTTTGACACTTTCCAACCATGAAGTCTTAAGGTGGTATTCAATTTCAATTTTACTTTCTTCATTTGTGAAACCTTCATAGCACATGTATTTGAGGCATATATATATATGTATATGGTGTATATATGTGTATATGGTGTGCATATATATGACATGTATATATATGGTGTGTGTTTATATATGGTATATATATGTGTGTGTATATACGGGGTGTGTGTGTGTATATATATATATGAGGTACCAGTTCTTTGTTAAATGCATGTTTTGCAATTATGTTCTCCAAGTCTGTGATTTGCTTATTCATTTTCTAAATAGTGCCTTTCAAGGAACAGACGTTTCGTGGTTTTAATATGTATAAAGTTATTTTAAAATTTTGTCTCTTTTTAAGATTTCTATTGGTTACTGGGATTTTTCTAAGAAAACTTGGCCTGCCCTCAAATCATAAAACTTTATAATTTTATCTTTTACAGTAGACTTTGATCCACCTTGAGTTAAATTTTGGTTGCTATATGCAATTGTATTTTCATTTTATTTTTTAAAATTGTCAAATACCATTTGTGAATATTCACTGGGCCCATGAAGCTTCCATACATATAATGTATAGTGATCTGATCTAGGTAATTAGCATATCTATCATCTCAAACATTTGTCATTCACTATCCTCCTCCTAGCTACCAGAAACTATAGAATACAATATGGTTTCCTATAGTCATATTATAGTGCTGTCAGACACTAGGATGTGAACGGTGTGTTACAGGTTCGTTCCTTCTTTTTCTTATTCCTTCCTTCCCTTCTTTCCCTTCCTTCCTTTCTTCCTCTCTTCTTTCCTTCCTTTTTTGCTTCCTTTCTTGTGACTGTCTAGGTACTCCAGCATTGTTTATTAAGAAGACTTTCCTTTTCCTGTATGACTGTTTTGAAACTATTTTCAAAAATTATACTCGTGAGTCCATTTCGGGCTCTTTATCACATTCTACTTGTCTGATTATTATTTCTTCTGCCAACAGCACACTATCCTGGTTACTGTAGCTTGTAGGAAATCTTGAAGTTTGTTTGTTTTATGTTATGTGCACACACACACTACACATACCCACTTTTTTTTTTTTTTTTTTTTTTTTTTGAGATGGAGTCTCGCTCTGTCGCCCAGGCTGGAGTGCAGTGGCGCGATCTCGGCTCACTGCAAGCTCCGCCTCCCGGGTTCACACCATTCTCCTGCCTCAGCCTCCCCAGTAGCTGGGACTACAGGCGCCCGCCACCTCGCCCGGCTAGGTTTTGTATTTTTTTAGTAGAGACGGGGTTTCACCGTGTTAGCCAGGATGGTCTCCATCTCCTGACCGCGTGATCCGCCCGTCTCGGCCTCCCAAAGTGCTGGGATTACAGGCTTGAGCCACCGCGCCCGGCCCACATATCCACTTTCAATTTCTATAATAAAATCCTCAAAACTGAGTCACATGCATATACCTCCATGACTCAGGCTCTGCGTTGTGGGTATGGGCGAATGAAGACCTTCTTTGTCTCACCTGCCTTCACTGATCTGACGCCAGGCTCACTGCTGTGCCTTTTCCGTCAATACGTTTTAAGTTTTATAAACATAATCAAAAATTTATCTAAATCTTCACCAAAATTGTAAACTGCATTAAAATTCAGAAGACCTTGCCTGAAGTAAAGCATTACTATTTATCTGTATTTCCATGACAAAAATATTTAATTGTATTTAATTTATAAATAAGTTAAATTTATTATATTTGTGTGTTCTTACAACTTTAAAACGGACATCATGGCTTATATTCTTCCTAGTGTACAGATGCTTTTTATGAATTATGTTTTAAAATTATATATATATAAATATATGACATACAAATATACAGAAAGGTTAATTTTATTACTTATATACAATGACTCATTTTCTATAGTTACTTGTAAATAACCAGGTAATACCTTTAGGGTGCAATTAGATTTATTATCACATGCTTTTTTTTTTTTTTTTTTTTTTTCACTGAAAACTGAGTCTCTTAGAATATTGACAAGGTCTCTTTTAATATCAGAAATATTCCCAATCTCCAGTCTAATATCTTCATGTGATCTGAGACTACTGTTCTCTATTGACTCATTATGTGACACATCTATAAAAGCAGGAAATACACATATTTTTGCTTGTTTTCTTAATGGAAACTTGAAGCACATTTGTGAATATTATGCACTAGTATAATGTGAGTTGTTTGTAATTATTAATATCGGAGCCGCAGGCTGAAATTTCCTTCCCTGTACAGAACCCACATTACTCTCTGACAGATCAACCTCATACGTGTGTGTGTGTAAAGTTATATAAGGTATTAGGCAGGCGAAATTTCTTTTTACCCAGCTTGAAGTTCTGCCTGAAATCCCTTTCATTGTCCCCGCCTTGCTGTGTATACCTGGACAGCAACATATCAATATTATCCTCGTCCTATAAAGCCTAGAGTAGACTAGAGATGAACATGACTTTAACTTTTCCTTTTACTAAAGAGACCTACTATTACACCATTTGATTTTCCTGAATAATGGACTTCCTGAGCCGAAGGAATGGCCAAAGTCAGCCTTTCTATTTTAAGAAGACAGAATACAATACTGTCTTCTTCTCCATCTTTATCTTTACATTAATATTTTAAAATGTATATTTTCTGGCAGATCCAGATGGGTGGATTGCTGGAGGTCAGGAGTTCCAGACCAACCTGGCCAACATGGTGAAACCCCATCTATACTAAAAATACAAAAATTAGCTGGTCATGGTGACAGTCACCTGTAGTCCCAGCTACTCGGGAGGCTGAGGCAGAGCAACCACTTGAACCCAAGAGGCAGAGTTTGCAGTGAACTGACATCTCATCACTGCACTCCAGCCTGGGTAACAGAGTGAGACCCTGTCTCAAAAAATAAAATAGAATGTACATTCCTGCAAAATGCTGGATTAAAATTATTCTTTGATGGTCCTAGGTGGTTGAGATCATCCTTGATGCCTGTCCAAGAAGTTGTCTGAAGAGGTGAAACATAAGCACCTCATCGCTCTAACAAGTTTTTACATTTGCCCTTTGCAGTGATCAAGCCAAGTGAACCTTGGTAACCTCTTGTTAAATAACCTGGAGTTTTCATGTCAGGGACCCTTGTATACAAAGCGTAGTTAAAAATGACTTTTGTTAGGGTGTGTTTAGGGATGAGAAGATAATCTTTCCAGATAATCTTCTGTTTGCTGACAAAACTACTGCCATCTGGTCATACAAGTTAATCTCCTAGAACCTATCCCTCTCCCTTGACCATAATCAAGCAGACTCTTAGGCCTATGAGAAGCCAAAAGTGCAGTGGCATACATAAGAGTGAGGGTAAAAACAGGGCATGGAGCAGGGCACAGTGGCTCAGGCCTGTAATCCCAGTGCTTTGGGAGGCAGAGGTGGGCGGATGACTTGAGGTCAGGATTTTGAGACCAGCCTGGCCAATATGGCGAAATCCCATCTCTACTAAAATACAAAAAATCACCTGGTGTGGTGGTGCGCACCTGTAATCCCAGCTACTCAAAAGGTTGAGGCAGGAGAAGCTCTTGAATCTGGGAGCCGGAGGTTGCAATGAGCCAAGACAGCACCACTGCACTCCAGCCTGGGTGACAGAGCGCAACTCCATATCAAAAAAAAAAAAAAAAAAAAAAGTGGCATGGCTGGGGTATTGGTGAAATGCAGCTACTCTCCTAATATGCAGTTGATACAGATTCTGCTGCGGCTGACAACATTATTGCTTCCATTCATCTTCTCTTTGACGTTATGGATAGATAGGAACATTTGTTAATCTGGCAATGAGACAACAAATATTTTCTTAAATAGCTTTTTGTGGTTTAATTGTCTTTTTTATAGGAACTGGGGGTAAAGTCAACAGAAGTCTCAATTTTTCCATCGTTCTCATGTATCAAAAATAGTTCATGATGCAGCAGACCGAAGATTAATACTCAAATTCCTTCTGTTTTCCCGGACCAAAAGAAAGTCTTCTATTTGAGTTATTCATTTATTCCCATATATTGTTCATGGCCAAGTTACAGAATAAATTAGCCACACTTCTTAGTATAATATTTGGCCAATTCCCTCTCCTCCAGAGATTATATTCACATTTTTTGTGAGTTAAATAATAAAAAACATTAAAATTTCAATCATCCATAATATTAAGAAGAACCTATTTTAAAAGGTCAGTGAAGAAGACACTTCTCACAGCAGGAACACTGATCATATCTGGGATGAAGAGGACCATCCTACCTTGATTTCCCTATCCCACATTTTCCTACTGTTTCTGTACATCCTCATTGATGGTTTCGGGAAATACTCTTCACAATGCAGCCAGAAAAATCAAGAATTCAGAGTCCACTATTCTCACTGTGTTGGCGAAGTGAGGGAAGATAGATTCTTCTATCATCTCAGCAGAGAATTGCTTATTTTATCCAGATTTATAGTCTCTGCAGAACAAGAATGCGTCACTCATAATGACTGCAGCCATTATTTGTTTATCAGCCCAGGTAAAAGTTATAAGTCACAGTACAGTGGACAGCTGCTGGTTTTGCCTGTTCATCACTCCCTCTTTGTCTGTTAACACTGAAAACCACCTTTTCTCACTTTCAGCCCCTGTAGTTTGCATGTGTTTGATCACATCCTTCCAGGTCTCCCAGGGAGCGTCCGTCTCAGAAGCTGGACACAGAGGTTGACCATACATAGGTTATGTGGGCATCTTGAACCAAGAGGCACACCTATATCTTCACTTGGACTATGAAGGGGATGGTTAATTGGTACAAACATAGAATAAATAAGTTCTAGTGTTTGAATGCACAACAGGTGACTACAGTGACTAATAACTTATTGTACATTTTTAAATGACTAAAAGAGTATAATTGGAACATTCATAACTCAAAGAAATGCTAAATGCTTGAGGTGATGGATGCCCCCTTTACCCTGACAGGATTAATACAAATTGTATACCTGTATCCAAATATCTCATGTACCCCATAAACATATATACCTACTATGTACTCATACAAGTTAATTTTTTTTAAAACATTAAAAAAGGAAAGACGATCCTTTCTGCTCCAGTTCCTAGCTGATACAATGTACATAGGGGGCTTCTCAGGGTAATATGGAAAAAAACACACCATAATAAGTCCACACCAAGGAAAGAAGAAGACAGAGAGAGAGAGAAGAAAGGCTTTAATCTTCAGGCCCATAACATTTTTTTTTTCTTAAGTTTCTCTGAGTAGGGTTTCTGTGTCTTGCAACTAAAAACATACTAAGGAATAAATAATCAATCATGTTATTAATGATAAGACAGGAAAGAATAATAGACACAAGTAAGAGGATTCAGACAGCAGAAACTGTCTGGGACTAGCTGTCTGATGTCAATGACAACATTGATTGTTGGTGTAAGCAGACATGGCTGGAATAAATTTCGATGGTCACATTCTGGAGGAAAGGCTGAACCCTGGTATCCCCTGGAACAGAGATGCTGAGCAATTTCCTACAGAGGCAGGGAGGAGGAATGTTTGCTGCATTGTGTTTGTCAGGCTTTGATGACTATTGAATGGTGTTTTTAAATAAGAAGTCTTCAGTTCAAACAGAACAAAACTTGTGTACAGAAAAGTTGCTGTGTACTCCTCAAATCACACAGGAGTAAGGAGGAACAAAGCCAGATTTTAAAGCCAAGTCTGCCTGACATGAATGGACACGTTCATCTACTATAACTTACTAATAACATTAGGGACACCAGTTATTTTACTAAGGCAAACAGCTGCTTTTCTGGGGGTAATAGACATATGTGATCAAAATGACCTCCCCCACCATCAGCCACAGTGCCTGACATTTTTGCTATTAGAGATTCATTTGAATTCAGATTTTTAAAATTGCTGTGCTTTGGAGCAGAGGGCTTAATATATGTCTAATATATCATATGTCTAAATATATCATACTGAATACCTTTTTCAAATCAGAAGGACATTTTTGCCAGTATTAAATCCTTGAATCTTACTGATGGCTCTGCATCTTATGTAAAACTCTTTAGTTTACAAAGAATTTTTGGCACAGTTTAATGTGAACATCACTGGACCTTATATACTTATGAGATGGTTGAACCTTGGGACATCAGCATAGTTTGAGGGTGGAGGAGCAGAGCATATGAATGTTGACTGGAAAGTCAGGAAACATTTAAAGATGATACAACTTTGTGCAGGAAGAACATATGAATTTGTTTTATCTGCAGTCCATGATGAAAACGAAACCTTACAGAATAAAAATTGTGATTAGTTGTAACATGAATAAGCAGGCTCTGCTATTAAACAGAAACATTAATGGACTATTAAGCATAAAAGGAAAGCTAAAATATTCACCAAGATTAAAAAAGCAGCAACTGGGTCAAGCACGGTGGCTCACGCCTGTAATCCCAGCACTTTGGGAAGCTGAGGGTGCATTATCTGAGGTCGGGAGTTTGAGACCATCCTGACCAACATGGAGAAACCCCATCTATACTAAAAATACAAAATTAGCCAGGCATGGTGGTGCATGCCTGTAATCCCAACTACTTGGGAGGCTGAGGCAGGAGAATCGCTTAAACCCCAGAGGAAGAGGTTGCTGTGAGCTGAGATGGCACCATTACACTCCAGCCTGGGCAACAAGAGCAAAACTTCGTCTCAAAAAATAAAAAATAAAAGTAATAAAAAATAAAAAAGCAGTATCCAAGATATACTTTGAGCCAGCGTCCTCTGAAACTAACAGTAGAGTCACTGTTATAAAAAAAAGAGGAGCCCAAAGGAAGTGAAGAATTGCTGAGAGCACACTTAATCTAGTTAATTTATTTGATAGGGAGTTAGAAATCCGCAAATTAGGTTGCTGAAATATTGTCGCTGATCTCGGAGAAAATGTGATTACTGAGTTGATTAGAATCCAGATGAAGAAATGCCACTGCACTTCCTTCAATATGGGTTTTGAGGAACTGAACCATACCAGAATCAATACATGTTTCCAGCAGGTCAATAGGAAGTACTTGCAAAATAGGGTTCTTTAACTTACACATGCTTTAAAATTACCTGATGGCCTTATTTAGAAAAACAAAAATTGTTGGAACACAGTTCAAGAGTATCAGAAGTCCAGACTGAGACATGAGAATTTGCATTCTTAACAAATTTCAAGGCGAATTTGTTTCTGATGCTACGGGTCTAGGAAGCATGCACCGAGCAGCTCTTGGAATGCCTTGGTGAGCTGCGCTGAGCCAGCCATTTGACAGCAGATTTTGGGAACCAACTGGAGAAGTCCAGGTGTTGCAAAAGGATGGTAACGAGCTGTATCTTTTTGTGTATTTGGAGACAAGGTCTCTCTCTGTCACCCAGGATGGAGTGTAGTGGTGTGATCATAGCTCATTGCGGCATCCACCTCCCAGGCTCAAGCAATGCTCCCACTTCAGCCTCCTGAGTAGCTGGAACTACAGGCATGTGCCATGGTCAGCACATTTTTTTAATTTCCTGTAAAGATTGGGGTCACACTATGTTGCCCAGACGTCTCGAACTCCTGGGCTCAAGTGATCCACTCACCTCGGCCTCCCAAAACGCTGGGATTACAGGAGTGAGCCCCTGCATCTGGCTCCTCAAGCTGTTATCTTCCTATTTAAAAGAAAAATAAATAAACTTTATTGTGTATGCTTGATGTTTAGAACATAATGTCATAGAATATCATCAAAAGTTAAATGACGACTATAGTGAAGCAGATTATCTCACAGTTACTTTCCTTGTGTGCAACAAGAATAGCTAAAATCTACTCATTAACTAAAACCTCTAATACAATTCAATTTTATTAACTTTATTCCATATATTGTACTTAATCTGCAAGTCTCTTTCATCAGTATTTCTGTTGACTGTGCTGTAGGTGACCAGCAAAACTCCTGCCATGCCTTTGCTCACTTCAGGTGCCTAAATTGGGGGTCATGGATGCATCACGTTTTCTATAGAAATTAGGTTTCTTAACCTCCAAAAATTATGGAATTCACTCTACATCATTTAAGTAGATGATATGTTAATTAAAGGTTATTGAGTTAATCACAGAATTATTAGAATGGCCAAAGAAATATATTCAAAGATAAGATTGCAAGGAAAATGCTGCAGCCATACCCCAAGCTGGCCTTCTGCTGCATCCCACTGAGGCGGTTTAACTTGCACACTATTGTCAACCCATAAACATACTGCATTAGGAACCCACAAACATACTGCATTAGGAACCTTCTTTGAAATCTTCCTCATGTCCCCAGCTGCCACTCTTAGAACGGAGCGGATTCTCCACACAGAGCCTTTGTCCTAAAGTTGCTCACCTCTGTATGGGGTCTGGAGGTGCATAAGAATCTTTCACAAGCCTGTACACTAACCACAAGCAAACTGAGAAATGTATATTTCTAGAGTCTACTTTGAAAAGGCACTATTTAGAATGTGGAGATCTATCCAAATTTAGGGAAAATGTTCCAAAAATGTCAGATGGCCTTTTCAGTGGGTGTTCTGGTTTATTGTTGTTGAACAAATGATGCCAAAACTTGGTGACTTAAGACGATGATTTATCATCTCTCCTAGTTCAGTGGGTAGGTGGGAATGAACGAGGCAGTCCTTGCTTAAGGTTGCTCATGCATTTGCAGTCAGAAGTGGTTGGACCCGTATCGTCTGGGAAAGGCTGCATGTCCAAGGCTGTTTCACCAACATGGATGCCAGTCAATGTTTTCTATCGACTGAGAGTCCTCTGGGGCTATGATCCAAGTGCTTACACTTGTCTTTTCTTTGATGTATGGGCTTCTCATAGCACCATTGCTGAATTTAAGAGAAAACAACAGAAGAAGTGTGTGTGTGAGGCAGGAACATGAAGAAGCCTCCAATTTCTCTAAAGGACTACTCCTGGATTTGGACAGTGTCACTTCTACCATATTTCCATTGATCACAGGATTTGCCCAGATTCAGAAGGCAGAGTGGCAATATCACACTGCAAAATAGCATGCAGGATAAGAGCTGTTGCTGTGTCCCTCTTTGGAGTATGCAATCTGACAGATTGCTATTTGAAAGTGGACAGATGGAGCATTTTTGCAGCTAACTCAACAAACAAACACCCATAACACATGCGCACGCACACACAAACACACACTATATCTTGATATTCAGTCAAAATTGTTTCTTTCTTGACTTTAAATACTATGGTAATTATCTTTACTGCCTACTCACCTATAAATGCTAAGCCAGAAGCCAGTATTTGAGATCTATCACTGTGATAGAAGTAGGAAAGAGAAAAAGCATTTGACAAAATTTAACACCCTTTCATGATAAAAACTCTCAACATAATAAGTAGAGAGGGATTGTAACTCAACACAATAAAAGCCATAAATGACAAAGCCGTAGCTAACATCATACTCAACAGTGACAAGTTGAAAGCTTTTCTCTGGGATCAGGGAGAAGACAAGGATGCCCACTTTCAGTACTTTTCTACAGAGTTCTGGAAGTCTGAGCTGGAGCAATTAGACGAGAGAAATAAATAAAAGTCACCCTAATAGGAAAGGAAAAAGTGAAATTGTCTGTTTGCTGACAACATGATCTTATATAGAGAAAACTGTAAAGACTCCACCAAAAGCTGATAGAATTGATAAATAAATCCAGGAAAGTCACAGGATACAAAATCAACATACAAAATTGGTAGCATTTTTATACACTGATAAAAAGCTATCTGGAAAAGAAATAAAGAAAAGAGTCCTGTTTACAACAGCAACAACAAATTAAATACTTAGGTATAAATTTAAAGTGGTAAAAGACTTATATACAGAAAACTGTAAAACTGATGAAAATTTTTTTTTAAATCACACAAATAAATGGAAAGGTATGCTGCATCTATTGCTTAATAGAATATTGTTAAAATATCCATACTATCCAAAGTGATCTACAGATTCAATGCAGCCACTATTAAAATTCTAATGTTATTTTTCACAGAAATGAAAAAAAAATTCTTAAATTTGCATGAAACCACAAAAGACCCCAAATAGCCACAAACAATCTTAAGTAAAAAGAACAAAGCTGCTGCAGCCAATTAAGCCGACTGAGTTCCTTTCCTCATGGGGGCCCAGTGTGCAATGGCTGCAAACAGCCACTTCCTTGGTCGTGTATGTAGCCCATTTCTTGTATGGGTTGCTCTAAGGGACCTTGGAGACAGGCTTTCAGATGCATGTTCTTGCCTCTGACCTTACACTACCCCAATGTAGACTCCAAACAGGCATGTGAGGTGCCTTTGGAAAGGCCCAGGGCACTGTGGCCAGGGTTTACATTGGCCAAGTTATTGGTCCAAATGGACATTGTTCCATTTGCACCAAGCTGCAGAACAAGGAGCATGTGATTGAGGCCCTATGCAGGGCCAAGTTCAAGTTCCCTGGCTGCCAGAAGATCCACATCTCGAAGAAGTGGGGCTTCACCAAGTTCAATGCTGATGAATTTGAAGACATGGTGGCTGAGGAGTGGCTCATCCCAGATGGCTGTGGGGTCAAGTACATCCCCAGTCATGGCCCTCTGGACAAGTGGTGGGCCCTGTACTTATAAGGGCTTCCACTGTGTTGCCCCTTCTTAACACTCACCAATAAATTCTACCTCCTGTCAAAAAAAAAAAAAAAAAAAAAAAAAAAAAAAAGCAGCATCAGACTATCTAACTTTAAGATATATTACAAGCACTTATAACCAAAACAGCATGGTACTCACATAACAACACGTTGACCAAAGGAACAGGACAGAAAGCCCAGAAATAAACCCATGCCTTTATAGGCAATTGAGTTTTGACAAATGTGCCAAGAACATACAATGTTGAAAGGACAACCTCTTCAAAACTGGGGAAACTGTTCATCTCATGAAGACATCTATGAGGATTGTGTAACCACAAATAAAATGATAGAATGAGGCATATTGAAGTGGCTTCATTGTCTAGGGTAATACCTGAGACTCATTCCCTCACAGCCACGGAAAGCTATGACTCAGACCACCAGAGTGAAGTTAGGAGCAGAAGTTTAATAGGTGAAAGAAAGAGAAGAACTCTGCACAGAGAGGGGTCCCAGAGAAAATGGGTTGCTGCTTCCACGATGAAGTACAGGAGGTTTTATAGATGAGCTTGAGGATGTGCTGGTTAATTTACATAGGGCACAAAAGATCGGTCAGACCAGGTGTGCCATTTGCCTAACATGCAAAAATCTGGCCACCCCCATTCTAATCTTTTATGCAGAAATCTGGCGCCATGTTGCCTGTTTCTTTGCTGCACACGTGGTGACAAAGAAAAGGGAAGATGGAGCCTCTGGGTTAAACACACCTGGCTCTCAGGTAGTGCCCAATTTCAGGCCCTCATCTTTGTTTGAGGTTCTCCAGAGCAGTACCTACAGAAAGAGTTTGAGTCTTGCTTCCCACCTAACCACTAGAAAGCTACCTAAAGTATGCATCTAACCATCTCACCATCAAAGTTAAATAAAAATAAAACCAGACCTTTTTTTTGGTTTAAGAACCACTGCCTTAGCAGGATACTACAGGACCTCAGTGACCTGGTGGCTGCTCCTGACTCCATCTGTAAAGGACTTTCCCACTTATATTTCCTGCATGGACTGTGGAGTGCCCTACCACAGGACTTTGAGTAAGCTGACCCGTTATTAAAATGCTAAACCCCCTGATTTTGATCTAAACAACACCTACTCTTCCTTTCTGTAAGGACTTTGCTCTGGGATCACTTTCAGAAAATTTCTCTGTAGCCTCTACTCCTTGTCCTGAATTGGATTCTCTTCTTTTCTCTGCTCTCATGAGTGCATCTTTCTAGCAAGTCCTTAGCCTATTTTATTATCTCCTGTTGTGTCTATCTCCATGACAGGGCTTGAAGGCTTCTGCAGGCAGGGATCATGTCCTATTTTTATTTTGTATCCATTGCCCATAGCATAGGCTATTAATGAACACTTGTTGAACAAACAATTTTGTCTTCTTCCTGACCATTTGGAAGAAATGTTGCATTCTCAATAAGATGTTTAGTATTCTTTGTAAATGTTCTAGGAAACAGTATAAGGTACTTTGAGTTTATTTCCATCAATTCGCCAAGTTTCAGAATTCTATAGCCACATGTAACAAGCAAAACTAAGACAAGAGATGCACACTTCGTAGTTGGGGCCAAAATGTTATTAGCACTTTCTCATTTCTGCCACTGATGTACAATCATGTCTTTGTAGAATGAGACATACATTTCCACGGAAATTGTAGCACAGATCACATACCAACTCTGAATTGGTTAATCTTTCTTCAACACCATAAAAATTATTTCTACCAATAACATTGTAATCCACACATTATTACTGAAGGATTTTTATTAATTCAAAAGTGATCATCATTTGGTAGTCAGTGACATCCAGTCTTCTAAATTTTCCGAGGTCATTTTCCCCAGCTCTGAAACGAATGAAATATATTCAAGAAAAAAACAAAAACAAAATAAGAAACTTATTTGAGAAGGACTTAGCAAGGTCAATTTTGCACAATATCAAACAAATTCATAAGTATAAAAATTTTGATTTGAACATGTAAAGACAGCACAGTCCATTCCTTTCCAAGGTCTGTATCACTACACAATTTATGGAATAAACTACACACAAACAGCCAGTGGCAATATCAGAAATGCAGCAGCCAAACCAAAATCAATTATTCACATAATAAGCCCCTGTCAATCATTAGTTAAAAATAATGTGCATAAGTGTAACAGAGAAATATGTTAAAATTATTGTGAAATTTGACTCCTTAATATTTCTTTGACAATACACGTTCTTAAACAGTATGTAAACTCAGGAAGGTGGTGAGGGACCTCTTCTCTCTGGCAGCAGGTGATATATCTCCTCTCTGTCACTGAATCTCAAAGGAAGCCAAACAAAATGGAGGAGAGAAAGTCTGGCAAGAGATGAGCACTAACCTAACTTTAATTCTCTTCCCCTGTTTCTGAGTGCTCAGATGGGGCATGTGGCTCATTATGCATTCATGAAAACATTTCGCCATTGTGTGCGCCTACCAAGACAATCGATTTAGACAACACAATGGCTTGGGAGTGATAGGGCCACACTCCAAATTTCAAAAGTACCAGGACACACAAAATCAAAACACACTATTTTTGTGATAATTGAATTTCACTCAGTTTTAGCCATACAAAAAATGAAAAATAAGGGAATTGCTTCCAATTGAAATTTTAGAAAATAATGGAGGTGGCAAGAATCAGAAATACACATTCACCATTAACATTCAGAAGTAATTTGTGTTAAGTTTTATATATATGACATATGCATGTCCTTATTTTAAGAAGCATAAATCTCTTTCAAGCTAAAGAATTAAGCCTGTTAAATCACATGATTATGGAGAAAAACAACAGCTTTCAATGTTTTATATCTGCAGGGCAGCAAATTGTCCTTAGGGACAATTTTAATATATGCCACGAAGAACATTTATGCAAATGATACCTTCTCTAGAGCTGATGTTAAGAAAAGACTTCCTGAGTAAAATTGTTGTCTTGACTCATGAAACTTAACTCAGCTAAAGGAAGACGTACACTGGCCTCTTGCAATGTCTGAACTGGTTGAATCTAGTGCTTTTATTTGCAAAGGTGAGCACTGAGGTTTTGCTTTTAATGAGAGCAGCCATTTTCTTTCTTTTTAATGCAGTTTAGGGTTGCTCTGCCACATTCAACAACAGTTTCCAAAGAATCTACCTTTAGAAGTGACAGCATAAGCAGCTACTGAGTGGCTATTGTTTTCTACTAAGATAATTAAGATTCATTGAGATTCCTGACACATCATTGATCTACATATGCTTAATAAAAATTATACATAATAATACAGAATTTCTATAAGGGAAATCTGAGACTCATTGCTTCTGGGTTTTGTTTATTTTTTTGAGATGGAGTTTCGCTCTTGTTGCCCAGGCTGGAGTGCAATGGCACAATCTCGGCTCACTGCAACCACCGCCTCCCAAATTCAAGTGATTCTCCTGCCTCAGCCTCCCAAGTAGCTGGGATTACAGGCACATGCCACCACGCCCAGCTAGTTTTTGCATTTTTTAGTAGAGAAAGAGTTTCTCCATGTTGATCATGCTGGTCTCAAACTCCTGACCTCAGATGATCCACCCACTTAGGCCTTCCAAAGTGCTGGGATTACAGGCATGAGCCTCTTCACCTGATCTTTTTTTTCCCCTTTCTTTAATATTAGTAACTCTCCCCTTTGCTTGTCATGTTGCACCATAAAGGGTTGACAAAGTACACAGAGGAATTACTAGGATAATACCAGACAAGTTCCATTCACCAGTAAATAGAAAGATTAGACAGACGAACTCAGATATTAAGAGAGGTGTTCAGACATGGAGTGTATGCTTTAATAAGATCTTTGGAATATATAGAAATAATATTTATTCTGTTGTAGAATTCAGGATTTGTATAACTCCCTGGGAAACACAGATTATTATTTAGATACATAATAAAGAATATGAATCAAAGAAAAATGACAAGATTTTAGCTCATGTTTCCTCGTTCTTAGACGCTGTTAGAGTAGGCAGTTATGCAGACATGAGTAAAGCAGGAGAGAGAACCCCCAGGAATGTCAGGTGACCATTAGGTGATGGTCAGGTGGTTATTAAACTATCTCTGTAACATAACAATTGGTTGCAGCCAGTGCCAGGGAAAGACAGTCTCCCAACAGACAGAAAATACCTGACGCTGGTGATCAGCAGCTTCCCATAAGATCTCAGGAGTTGGATGACTGCGCTCAAACATGGCACCAAGAAACAAAATAGCACAGTTTAACTGGTATATGGCCTTCCTCTAGGAATGGTCAACTGGTGATGGAAAACGCCTCAAGTAGGAACAACACACACCAGGCCCTGTTGAGGGGTCAGGGGTGAGGGGAGGGAACTTAGAGGACAGGTCAATAGGTGTAGCAAACCACCATGGCACACGCATACCCACGTACCTACGTAAGGAACCACGTACCTACGTAACGAAGCACCGCGGCACCCGCGTACCTACGTAGCGAAGCACCGCGGCACCCGGGTAAATACGTAACGAGGCACCGCGGCACCCGGGTCAATACGTAACGAGGCACCGCGGCACCCGCGTGCCTACATAAGGAAGGGCGCGCTTACGTAAGGAAGCACCGCGGCACCCGCGTACCTAGGTAACCAAGCACCGCGACACGTGCATATCTATGTAACAAACCTGCACATTGTGCACATGTATCCTAGTTTTCTTTTTTTTAAGACATTTTTAAAAAATAAAGAAAAATGCCTCAAGTGAGCATGCGCACAACTTCAGTAACTACACTGAGCATGTGGCCCCTCCCAAGTGCTGACAGGCCACTGCCCATGCAGACAGCTCACCCCAAGGGAAGAATCAAGGGAGCAGAACTGCAAACTCCAGAATCACACGGATGTGTAAAACCCCAAGGTAAGGATGAAATAGGGCACTTGGATCTCTGAAGTCACCCGCTGGGCCCTCTTCCAAGTGTACTTTACTTCCTTTCGTTCCTGGTCTGAAACTTTTTTTCTTTTTTTCTTTTCTTTTCTTTTTTTATTATACTTTACGTTCTAAGGTACATGTGCACAACTTTTTAACAAACTCTCAGTCCTGCTCCTGCAGTCTTCCCCTGTCTTAAACTTCTGCCCCTCAGCTGAATTCTTTCCTCCGAGGAGGCAAGGATCAGGTGGAGTTTGCTGCAGATCTGTGGGATTTGCCACTGGTAAAAAAGCTTTGTAATAGAAAAACACATTCTTCTAATTTTGAAATAAAACTAAGTTTTACCTAACCTTTTATCGCTATCCAGGAATGACAAAAAAGTAACCTTTTCTGAAACTGCGTCTAATTGTGTTTTATATTTTCCTGCTGTGTATTTTCTGAGGATGATGATAACTTAAAAATTTGAGAGTCATGCTATAGATCAAGAAATAATTCACAACAATAGACTTGGGGCAGCACTTAATGCTTAAATATAGCACTTAAATATTAAATATAGTTATTTATTATTAACAAACAATTGTTCATTCTGGCAGTTTGGTAAAGAAGATTTAAAAAAATGAATTGCCCAGAAGATCTATATTAGCATTGTACACAAAATATATGAAGACAATGACACTCTTCGATTTTCTCATGAAACTTTTATACAAAATTCAGTCTAGGAAATATCATACATAAAGAGGAAAATTCTACCACTATTGCCGTAGTGAAAATGAAGCAAGGTGTTGGTAACTGAGAGTTAAGTACAAATCTCCTATAAGATCTTGGCAGATAAAGATGGGCAGAGATGGTACAATAAACTTGGCAACAACTAGCATATTATGTGAATGTAAAATATCTTTTGGTCATATTTGTATAATTCTGTGAAATCACAGAATTTTATAGTGCAGCATTCCAATTATTGACTGTAAGATGAAGATTCGTTTGCCTTAATACGTAAACTCTTAGTTGCTTAAAATCTTTGAGGCTTATTGGCTTTGTGTATGTTTTTGTTGTGTAATTTTTTAAGTGTCCTTTTATATATTTTGTGTCTTTTGTTCTGTATCATAGCAAAGAATTTAGAATGGCCTGCTATATAATAGGCTCTTGAGAAACATTTGCTGTTTAATTAATAAATGTCATTAATGAGAGAAGCAGATCAGAATTTGTGAATATAACTTTTCTTGAATTTTGTTTCTGGAAAACTAAGGCTATATGAGTGATATTCACAAAGTATAAATGTTGCTACTCCTCACTGGTTCTTGGGAAGGGTATAACCCTGCCAAGAGCAAAGAAGTCACATTTCAGCTTTAACTTTAAAAAAGGACTTTTCAAACACTCTGAAGAAGGTCTACCATCCTATAAAACTTGTGAGAAAAGAACGCTCGGTGCTAGATTTTAAATACCAAGAGAGAGGTCTGGTGAACTTACCATATAATTTTTACTATAATCGACAACATTAGATGAAAAGTATGAAAAAAAAAAAAAAACAACCACCAACAACAGTTTTCTCGTGCGATACAAGAGTGCCATAAAAGCCTTTTCTTGGACCTGAGACTGGGGTGGAAAGGAGTGAAAATTCAGAGAAACCGTCGAGAAAGCATAGGGGCTGCAGTGAGCCCTACCTCCCATGGCTTGCTTTTGATAGAAAAGCGCTGGTGGGTTTCAGGGGTTTAGAAACTGCATTTAAGTTCTATGGATTCAATGTTAGGAAACTTCCCTCCACTTTCTGTTTGGAATTCTGAGGAGGCCACCAAACAGTAGAGTAAAAATGACGACGTGATGTTTACAGACAGAGGACCTGCAGGTGCCCAGCACATACTCGACTCCCCGTTCCTTCTCTGTCTCTCCAGCACGCATGAAATAGGACAATTAAACGTCCTATGGCCCTCATAGGAGACACAGAAGACGGCTAAGAAGTGAGAATTAGCATATTGCTAGGGAATTGTTGCCATATAGACCCAGGAGACTCCATATCCAAGAGTATAAGCTGGGTAACCCAGGGAGAAGGGAAAGAAGACGCCCTGTGTCTTTGAGGATCGGCCACATCACAGGGAGTGGGGGAGGAAGCAGTGCCCGTGGGCCTGGCTCTACACATTGAACTTGTGGGAGGGAGGGACCACCAGCTGCTCCACTCAGGGACCCATCAGCAGTGAGTCAGTGAGGCATGAGGGAACCCGCGGGAAAACACACCTCAGCGGGGCCCAGGAAGCACCACTAGACAGACGAAGGACAGGTACCCAGGACCAGGCCAGGATATGGAAATGAACACCGAAGTCCTCCTCAGGAAAGTGAGATGGTAGACACTACATGGAGGAAGAGAGGGCGGACAGAAAGAATCATCAGCTTACTAAAATTGAATCTTGAATTTAACTAAATACTTGGAAAATTATCAACCACAAAGGGCTAAATTCCACTCAAATAACACAAATACATTTCCAGTCTTTGATGGAATTGGCATTTCCAGGTATAAACTGAATTCAGTTATCAAGAAATCAGCATGAGGGCCAGGTGCAGTGGCTCATGCCTGTAATTCCAATGCTTTGAGCAGCCCAGGCAAGAGAATCACCAAGGCCAGAAGTTAGAGACCGGCCTGGGCAACATAGCAAGACCCCTTCTCTACAGAATAAAAATAAATAAATAAAATGGTTATGCTGAGAGAGCGAACAAAATAAAATTTTTTAAAAGAAATAAAATAAAATAAAATATCCAGGTGCACACCTGCAGTCCTCGGTACTCGGGAGGATGAGAAGAAGGTATCACTTGAGCCCAGGAGTTATAATTGCACCACTGCACTCCAGCCTGGGCACAGAGAAAGACCTTGTCTGTAAACAACAACAACAGAACAACAACAACAACAAAAACTGCCATGGCAAAGTTGAGGGACAGCACTTCTAAGAGCAATGGATGATAAAATGATGGATTAGAAACAGCAACTTTCCACCCTCAAGAAGATTGCAATCTAGTGGGAGAAACATTTGCATAAAAAAAGTAAAAACAAAGTATTCCTAAGGAAAATTTGAAAGGCTATCAAATGTGTAATTACAATGATCCTTAGTTGAAAATTAAAAATTGAAAGGCATGGAGCTGCTTTTATTCCTATTTCTGTACTAACACTCTACAATAGAAAGTGAATCTTTGGGTGGAGGAACAATAGGAGCTTTTGAGATTTTTCTTTTCAGTGGCAGAAGGAGAAAGTTAATGATTGTAAGGCCATCTCTAAATTACTTAAAATTCTTTCAGACATAGTTTTCTGTATATTGGGATGACCATCACGTATCTCAAAGGTTAAATGTAATTATGTTTCTCAGATACTTTCTAGACTGTTGATATTTGGGTAGATAGCTAGATTATATGATTCTCGCTTCTCTGAGATTAACAATGGTTTTAGATATTGTAACCCAAGAAAATCACAATACAGCAAAAACAAGCTTGCGCAAACTGCAAGGTCTTTAGATGTTAATTTTTTAATTATGTGATGGAACTGTATAGATCATGTATCTATGAAAAATTATAATTTAATATTTCACCCTTATTATGTAACAGGGGATAGAATCATCAAACGTGTGAGTGAGCAACACTGCAATGTCCCTAAAAAGGCTCTATTATAACCCATTACTCATTCCTGAGCTTACCATTGTAAAGATACCAATACTGATCTCTAGCTATAAAAACCATTCTGGAATTGTTTGCTACACCATAGTAATCGTTCTTTACGTGCTACAAAGGGATTAAAAATTAGTGGTCTTAAGAAAATCCTTATCAGTAAGATCTGTCTGGCAACTTTTGTTTAGACTGCGGAGGATGTCAGCTTTAACCGTGGACATTTAATGCATATTAGTCCATTTCCTTTCCCCTTCACAAATCTTATCTAAGACCAAACAATCCCATTGTGTCATTGATAATACTATATGAAAAGGGAAGTCAGGACCAAGTTTCATAATCTTTCTAATTTTAAACCTAAGGACTAGCCTCAAGATTCTCTTATTTGTATGTGAAAACAGCACTTTTTATTACTTTAAACATATAACCAATTCTTGTAAAAGAAAGTCCAACACACTTCATGTTTAAGAAAATTAGTAGAGGGATTTCACTGACCTTTATAAAACAGAGCTGAACTTTGCCTTTTAATATACATGTGAAACAAAATATACTAATGCAATTGAAAATTAAGATATTCGAGGGGGTTGAGGGAGTAGCAAGAACTATAAATAGCTTTACAAAAGAAAATATGCAATCTCCCACGTATCTGCAAGTGAACATTGAAACGGAGAAAATTATGGTTTATGATCATATTTTACTTGTCATTATACAAAATTTCCAAGGCAAAATTTTAGATGGATATGAATTATGGTTATTTGGACTCATAGAACGTTTAGGCTGGAATATCTGACCAACTCCACCTAATTTAAACAAGACACGTTCTAGGACAATGTTTGCTGCTTTTGCCCACAATTTTATCTTTAGCTCTTGATGTCTTTCTCTGCATTTAACACTAAATTCAATACATTTTTATTGAATTAAATACATTCAATTAGGCATTGTTCTAGACATTGAAGATTCTTTTGTGATTCAGACACTATGACTGAAGAGACATTAGAATAAAAACATTTCAAGCTACTCATTCTACAGAGAAGGAAACCAAGATCTTGCAAGATAGCAACTTTGGCAATGTCTCATGACTGATGAGTTATGCGAAAAGACTAGAATGTGAGGTCCACACCTCATTCACTGTTCATTCTTTGACTAGATAACACCTCCTGAGGCAAATCAATTCTGATCGGTTACCTGGTATGTTGTGTCAACATGGACTTTCCTGCCATAACAATAGAGGTATCCTTTTGGTCTTAGTATGAACCATTTAATGATGTTTTTATCACATCATATCCTAGTTGACAGTACAACAGCATGGGGTAAATTATCTATTTAAAAACATAACCAGTCATACATATGCTGCTTAATGGGGTAAAGACAAACAGCTTGTGAAAAGATCAGTTTAGAAAATAGTGGAGTGCTATACAATATCTACTAAGTATACAATGTGACTCTGTCTGTATTTCTTTTCTTTCTTTCTTTTTTTTTTTCGTGACAGTCTCACTCTGTCGCCAGGCTGGAATGCAGTGGCATGGTCTCGGCTCACTGCAGCCTCTGCCTCCTGGTAAAAGCGATTCCCCTGCTTCAGCCTCCCAAGTAGCTGGGACCACAAGTACGTGCCATCACACCCAGCTGTTTTTTGTATTTTAGTAGAGTCGGGGTTTCACCGTGTTGGCCAGGATGGGCTTAATCACCTGACCTCGTGATCTGCCTGCCTCAGCCTCCCAAAGTGCTGGGATTACAGGTCTGAGTCACACAACCAGCCCTCATTTTGTTTCTTTTTTCCACTTTATAGGCAAATTTATAGCACATTTTTGGAAGAAAAAGACACATTTGTGTATTTTAAATTTTATTAGAATATTCTGACAATGCATTCCAACATGGATGAAGAATCGAATGCCTTTAGAAGATATTTTGGACTCTATGTAATATACTTCATTATGATTAGATACAAGTTATATAGAACTTGTCACCCACATTTTTGTTTCTACTTATTGCCCTATAAAATATTTTATAAAAGTGACATCAAATACTTACTAAACATGCGTTTTGCCTTCAATTATAATTATGGAGATTAATTAGAAAATGCTTAATGGTATACAGTAAACACACCTCAGAATAAATTAGGGGCGAGACATAGTTTTTGTTTTTTTCTTTTTATTTGGCTTTGTATATTGTCAATTTTGGAGGAAGATGCTAGTAGAGTGTTTTCATACACACACACACACACACACACACACACGCACAAAGACTAATGAATTGTTGGTTCTTTTCCCCTACAAGAGTTCATACTGCTGTGGACTGTGATCTTCACCCAAATATTAGTAAAATGTACAGATCACACCAGCCACTTTACTGAGCAAGAATGGAGAAACTTAGAGTTCTCAGAAAGCAGGGTAGAACAAGGTTTCAATAAAACACTGTCGTGATTTGGGGCCATTATAAAAAATGAGTGAAAACTACTTTGAAAATCAAATCACTTGGGTCCATGATTTAACCGCTTGAAACACATTGATCTATATTGTAGTCCAGAATGCCTAACAATGACCACTTAGGCCTCTTAAAGCCAAAGACGTCTGAGAGACAGAACCACATATTGACACCTCAACAATGCTTCTCCAACAATCAATACAAGTAAGATGCGACCAGCTCTCCCCAAGGAAACTGCTCTCTTTTTATGTTTTCAGAAATTAGAGGACTGGGATGTGCCTTCACAAAAGAGACTCCAGGAATTGAAAATCTTAAGTGTTTATAAGTTTTATGTCTTTGGGAATAAAGACTACTCAAGGAATGGTCGAAAGCGAGATGTCTGTTTGTTAACTAGAAAATGTTTGAAGGAAGGAATGCACAGAAGCATTCTTAGGTGGACACTTTTGCTTCACCTGAAGAGCAGATAGCGCCGTGCTACACAGGTGGCCGTGTTAGTCATAACGGACAGCTGAAATGCTGAAATGCACAGCAGGACAACAGCCTCCTGGGCCTAGTAACAAGAATGCAATTCACAATGGAAAATTAGAATGCATCACCCACAGATGCATGAAGGAAAGCTTGGGAAATATGTTGTATAAATGCTTCATACAGAGAAAATACATTTAAAGATGAGAATTAGGTAAGGATCTGTGATCCTATGGAGGAAATAAAGCTTATTAATATGATAAGTGGGATAAAAGGTTCCATTTGAGCTCATACCTTCAATTCAAAGGACTCACACCAGAGAGGAATTTCATGAAAGATGATGATTGTAACAAGAGCGGCATTTAGTATCTGTGTCTTTGAGACCAAGTTTATACGTGACCGGAAGAGACTTCGTGAAGAAGAGAAACTTTATAAATGTTTTACTGGACGAAAATAAGGTGTTTCTTTCCTACACAAGCAAGTTTTCAATCTCAGAGTGTTCAGAAAACGAGAAATTTCACAAATACAATATATAAATATAACTTTTCTCATGTGTTTATTAGTAATAATACAGTCTTAATGATAGAAAAATACATTTTAGGGTGAATAACTAGATAACCGAAATACATAACTATATGACCCAAAAAACCACTCATAGCATTTTGACAGAGACTCCAGAAAATTTCAAACATGTAACTACATATTTATTTTAATGGTATTTCATTGTAAATATGATTTTGTAAAAATGTCAGTTACTTCTAAATAGTTTTGGTAGATTTCTTACAAAGTGAATTTATGACAATACATTCAGCATTATTTATAATTTATAGTATGTGCCTATTAAATACAAATAAAAACCTTGATAAACATTCTTGTGAGCAAGTGTTTGCTCCCTTTTTAAACTTTTACCCTTGTGAGGAATGGCTTACATGTTCCCCACCAAGGAAAGAGCTTAATTGCAATGAGGAAACACTTAGGTAAATGTGCCCACATGTCTTACCTGATACCAGCTGGTGCTAACAGCAAACACACAGTTTTTCATTTATTAATTGGTAAGTTCTCCCATGAAGAAGAAGATCTGATGGGAGTGGATAAGAATTCTTTGTCTCATTAGAATAATATTCCAAACACCAGAGGTTTCTCAGCCTTGTGTTCTTTACTTTTGGCTGCTTTATCAAGGAATTAGGATTTTCTCATTTGAATACTGAAAATCACATTTGAAAAAACACACATGCAAACTTAAATAGATAACTTTTAGGTTCATTTAGAGTGAATGTATTTTTTAAATAACATGCAGTAAAGAGAGATTTGTTATACAATAAAGTGTATATATTTAATACACTTTAATCATAAAAGCAACTGCAATTTGGTAAGGCACATTCCTTCCGGTGCTATATCCTAGTTGACTAAATTATTATTATTATTATTATTTTTGAGACGGAGTCTCGCTCTGCCCCCCAGGCTGGAGTGCAGTGGCCGGATCTCAGCTCACTACAAGCTCTGCCTCCCGGGTTCATGCCATTCTCTTGCCTCAGCCTCCGGAGTAGCTGGGACTACAGGCGCCCGCCACCTCGCCCGGCTAGTTTTTTGTATTTTTTTAGTAGAGACGGGGTTTCACCGTATTAGCCAGGATGGTCTCAATCTCCTGACCTCGTGATCCGCCCGTCTCGGCCTCCCAAAGTGCTGGGATTACAGGCTTGAGCCACTGCGCCCAGCCGACTAAATTATTAAAATGACACTGGACAATGCCCATTTTTAAAAGAAGAAAGCTAAGACATGGAGAAATTGAACAACTCCACCCAGGTATCAGAGCTAAGAATTGGCAAAGTAAATTTGGAATTATGTTTTTCCTTACCCCAAGGCCTATACTATTAGCTCTGATTCATCTGCCTGGTTTCTAAACTTGCTGGCGGGATGTTTAAAATCTTGAGAATTGCTAAAGAAAATCATTTCAGCGGAGTTAGTTTTCTAAAGTTGTCTCTTAAAAGGAAAAATTTGACTTGAAGAAGTTTGTCCTTGTACTTTCCTGAAGTTATTAATTCCTGAAACAGAAAATAGACTTCGCTATGGTTTACTAAGTAATACATTATTATTTCTTGTGACTTGTTTAAATATTAGTTAATAATAACATGTGGACACCTAAATAAGCCAAAAACTTGACATTCATTGATTGCTTCTGCTCACATAATTATAGCTTATGTATCCTCTCTCATCTTTCTAACTTAACGAGTATCCATGAACCCAACACCAGCTATTCTACTTTGTTCCCTCCCTCCCTCCCTCCCTCCCTCCCTTCCTTCCTTCCTTCCTTCCTTCCCTCCCTCCCTCCCTCCCTCCCTTCTCTCTCTCTCTCTCTCTCTCTCTCTCTCTCTGCCCCTCTCCCTCTCCCTCTCCCTCTGAGTCTCTCTCTGTGGCCAAGGCTGGAGTTTGATGGCATGATCTTGGCTCACTGCAACCTCTACTTCCCAAGTTCAAACAATTATCATGCCTCAGCCTCCCGAGTTGCTGGGATTACAGGCACCTGCCACCATGCCTGGCTAATTTTTGTAGTTTTAGTAGAGACAGGATTTCACCATGTTAGCCAGGCAGGTCTCGAACTCCTGACCTCAAGTGATCTGCCCGCCTTGGCCTACCAAAATGTTGGGATTACAGGCGTGAGCCATCACACCCAGCCTGAATCTCTGTATTTTGACATGTTGTGGAAGGGGTTTGCTGTTACTTAGATGGTTCACTACCTTGTTGCATCTGTTTTAGTCAGCAATCTTCTCTCTCCTGCTGCAGTTTCTTTCTCGGGGGTCCATTTTGAATCTGAAATGTTGAAATGCACAGCGGAACAGCAGCCCTCGGGCCTAGTAACAATAGTGCAATTCACGACGGAAAATTAGAATGCATCACCCACAGATGCATGAAGGAGAGCTTGTGGTTCTCCAGGCAAAACATTACAAGTGACCTGTTCTTAGCAACCCATTTCATCGACAGTGACTTTTATTTATTTGTTTGGATCCCTAATGTGGACACTGATACTGTCAGAGGTGTTTAAACCAGAGCAGCTCCATCTAGAACAGGGGCTGGGTAAAATAAGGCTGAGACCTCCTAGGCTGCATTCCTGAGGATTAAAGCATTTCTCATCACAGGATGAGATAGGAGGTGGGCATGAGATCCAGGTCATAAAGACCTTGCTGATAAAACAGGTTGCAGTCAGGCCAAAACCCACCAAAACCAAGATGGAGATAAGAGTGACCCCTGGTGGTCTTCACTGCTCATTATATGCTAATTATAATGTATTAGCATGCAAAAAGACACTCCCATCAGCGCCATGACAGTTTACAGATGTCATGGCAACATCCGGAAGTTACCCTATATGGTTTAAAAAGAGAAGGAATTGCCCACCCCTTTCCCAGAAAACTCATGAATAATGCACACTTTGTTTAGCATATAATCAAGAAATAAACATAAAAATGGGCAACCAGCAGCCCTCAGGGCTGCTTTGCCTATGGAATAGCCATTCTTTTATTTTTTTACTTTCCTAATAAACTTGCTCTATAGATTCACCTTGAATTATTTCCTGAACCAAACCCAAGAACCCTCTCTTGGGGTCTGGATTGAGACCCCTTTCGAGTAACAATCCTAAAGATGTAAGGACTTCTTGTTATCTCCACACCATGTCCCTGACTTTATTTGCCATTGTTATGGTCTGAATTGCATCCCCTGAAAGTTCATATGTTGATGCTCTAGCCACCAATACCTCAGACTGTGACTGTATTTAGAAATGGAGGTTTTTAAGAGGTGATCAAGTTAAAGTGAAGCTGTTAGGATGGGCATCAATCCAATCTGATTGGTGTCCTTATAAGAACAGGAAATGAAGGCACAGGCATGAACAGAGGTAAGCCCCTGTGAAGACACAGAGAGAAGGTGGCCGTCTGCAAGTCTCGGAGAGAGACCTTAGCAGAAACCAACTCTGCTGACATTTAATCAAGAGATATTCCCTGACTCCAGAACTATGAGAAAATAAGTTTATGTTGTTTATACCACCCAGTTCTTAACATTTTGTTACAGCAGATCATGTTGACTAGTAGAAGCTCTGGCGGTTTCTTTTGACCACTAGAGTTCCATGTGCTAGACAACAAACCACCCTGTCTCCAGCCAGTCCATGGCCACCTTCTCTGTGTTTCTTCCCTGGGGACTTCCCTCTGTTCATGTCTATGCTCTAATTTCCTGTTCCTATAAGGACAGCAATCAGACTGGATTGGTGCCCAGTCTAACAATTGGTGCTATGTCCTGAAGCTTCTTCTGGGTACGGCCTCTTTTCTCCTCTGGGGGTCAACACATTCTGTGTCAGGTTGTTTTCTCACTGACCCTCTTTATTCTCCAACAGACATGAAGGGAGGTGGGGCAGATCTTGAGGGAGCACACATTGTCTCCACATTGTCCCCAAACATCTGAGGGGTGAAGCTCAAGGTTTTAGTTGGTGGAGGTGGGGACATTTTGCAGGCTCAAAAAGTCGAGGGAGATTTGGAGGTCCAAGTCCTTGGGGACGTCCTGAGCATCAGCCCATATGTCTGCATCCCATGTCTTCAGATCTCATTCCTTCCCATCCGGGGTCCTGACTTTGCTCTAAAACATTGCCACAGTTGTTATACCAACTCTATCCAGAGTTTCACGACCCTTATAATTATGTCCTAGGTCTGATCCTTCCAAAGATGGGAGACAGGAATTCTGTTTCTGTGTTACCAGAGCTGTCCAAATGACTGTCACTTCTTCCTTAATGTGGTAAGTAATCACTCTTTCCTTTCATTAGTACATCCATAGCATTTACTAATAACCACCTAATTTCATTACTCTTTAATTATGACTTCCCACACATCTATCAACTGCCGGGGATATTGTACGTGCCAGGGCATTCTCTTCCACTGTTCTCCTATGCCCATTCTCCACCAGTGGAAGTTTTAACAGCCACATGGCTACTGCATGCCACGGGCTACTCAAAATCCACTCCGGACCAAGGAGGGTCAGACGATTGGCAAGAGAGGTTATGCACCTGTAAAATCTCATTATAAAGTCTTCTTCTTCAGACCAGTATTAGTAGGAAGTGTCTGAGGTGGGATTCTCTGGAAACTAGTCTTTGAGGTTGAGATACTCTAGCAGGAAATGCATGGAGGGCACTCTAGTGATAGATGTGGGTGAGTAAAAGGTCAAGACTGGTCAGAGGGAGGCAAACTGCGATGCCCTTGCAAGAAAGGACCCAGCCAATCTCATGGGGCATCTGGAGCTTGGAAAGCTCTTGAAATTTGCCCAGAATTGAGGTATCATATGCCCAATCTTGGAAAAAAATCATGGCTGCAGCTCCTCCCAGGCAGAAAGAGTCACCTTAAGCAAAGAAGCAATCTTTGGCTGAGGGCGATTCCTGAGGAAAGAGTAGGCAAGCTCCTTGAGAGACTCAGCTGTGAGCTTTCAGCTGCCAACACTGTCCACAGCTGTGAGGATTAAAGCTTCTATCTGGAACAAAAGATCAGGGAAGCATCTATGGCTCTTAGAAATCCAGAAAAAAAAAATTGCAGATAAAAATCTTTAGTTCAAGGATGTGTTAATGTGAGACAGAAGTCCTATCTGCTCTACAATCCATGAGACATATTGTGACAGAGTCCTCTAGTACCAGTATTAAAAGCAATCCAAGTGTTTCATTCAGCCAAATTGTCTTCCTGGGAACAATGCAGGAACAAACACTGCTTCCTTCAGAGTGCAGAGGATGAAGTGTTCTGCCATGGTGTTCTCAATTTTATTACTATTAATAGAAATTAACAATTATAAAATATTTTAAAATATTGGAACACTGAGAAAAAGCATCGTCCTTAATGTTACAGAATGACTGTCTTCATTTTATTAATTTCTCATCTACCTACTCACTAACCGGGGACTTTTGCATTGTTGTTACTTCAGGTTATATTCAGTTTGTATCTCAATTTTTTTGTTTTAATACTGCTTTTAAAATTTTAAAAATTTATTTGAAATATAATTTGTGTATAATAATTGCATCAAGTAAAAGTGTAAAGTTAGATGAGTTCAAGGGTCATGGACACACACAAACCCATCACCTTGAATAAGATCCAAGATACTTCTGTTTCCTCCCTTCACACCCCCTCACCCCTAAAAAGAAAAAAAGAAAAGATTATTTGGGTTCTTTTGTAGTTCAGACCTATTTCCACCTAGCCCCAGGCAACCAAAGGTATGGATTGTGTTGCTAGTGATTACTTTACATTTTCTAACATTGTCTATAAATGTAATCATACGTTGTACACTCTTTCACTAAGCACACTGATTTTGAGATTGAGTTCTGTTGTTACATGTATCAGCAGTTCATTCTTTGTATTGCTACATAGTATTCAATTGTCTGGATATAATAAATTGTTGTATCCATTCACTGGTTGTTACCAATTCTAGTTTCCAATTCTGGATTTTCTTTTCTTTTTTTTTTTTTTTGAGACAGGAGTCTTGCTCTGTGGCTCAGGCTGGAGTGCAGTGGCCGGATCTCAGCTCACTGCAAGCTCCGCCTCCCAGGTTCACGCTATTCTCCTGCCTCAGCCTCCCGAGTAGCTGGGACTACAGGCGCCCGCCACCTCGCCCGGCTAGTTTTTTGTATTTTTTTTTTTAGTGGAAATGGAGTTTCACCATGTTAGCCAGGATGATCTCGATCTCCCGACCTTGTGATCCACCCGCCTCGGCCTCCCAAAGTGCTGGGATTACAGGCTTGAGCCACCGCGCCCGGCCCAATTCTGGATTTTCATGAGTATAAACATTTGTACTGGAATATTTTGTAAGCGTAAGTTTTTATTTCTTTTGAGTAAATACATAGAAGTAAATTTCTAGGACAAATGGTAAGCGCATGTTTAACTTTTTAAGACAACTGTTTTCCAAAGTTGTGGTAGTACTTGAAAGTCTCATCAGTAGCGTATGAGAGTTCCGATGGTTCCACATGATTGTTAATAGTAGATGTTTGTTGGTGTTTTTAATTTTTGCTATTCTACTGAATGCATAGTGGTATCTTTTTGTGGTCACAATTTCCATTTACCAGATGACATAGTTAGCATGTTTGATGTGCTCATTAGTCCCAGTGACTTCCCTTGGCACTCTTGTCTAAAACCAAGTGTCCGAGAAATCGATTCACAAAATTGGACAACTGGATTTTAGTAATGGTGCCAAAATAATTTCTGGGTAGGGATTATGAAAGACTTGCTTCCCGTGTACACACACACACATGTGTGTGTTTGTGTAATCTCTGTGTTCTTCAGATTTTCTGTATTAAAACATGACTTTTCAGCCACAAAGTCAGAAACGTTTTTTGTAGGTGGAAAGGTATAAGAAAGTTTATAGTCATTGGTTTTCAAACATCTTATAATTATTTTATAAACCCAAGAAATGCAGGATTGTAGGGACTCCTCCTTGGACTGTACTTCTGAAAAGAAGAAACTTCTTTTCAGTCATGCTAATGGAAATGATTTCATCTCTTTTATTAGTCAATTAGTACTATCTTTAAAGTTATCATAATCTCATCTGCTGAAACTGAAATTATTAATGCTGAAGTTTTTCCAAACAATAAGTAAATTATAGTACATGATGTTTGCATACAAAGTTTCTGACTGAACATTTCTTTTAAAAGCAATTTTAAACTGAAATAAAGCAGAAAATATGTGTATTAAATTCAATTTGATTTCATTTTCAGTAATGCTGTCTTATTTAAAAATCACTGATTTACTTAAGTTTAATGAGCAAAATTTATGTGATTAATTCTAAATATGGCAATATCAACTTATATGACGATTGTTTCCTTTTCGGGGTTCCTAAAGATTTGCTTGGATTTCCAAAATTTATTGAAAAAAATTAATTCTAAAACATAGGATTTATTTTACATTCTGTCCTATTCCATACAAATTCTAATATTTTTCATATTAGAATTACATCTAAGGAGATTGATTTTTGGGAGGAACAAGTAAGAGATACAGGGGCTTCTTGAACATGATGAAAATGAACAGAATCTATGTATTGAGGAGTTTCTGCTCACCATAGTGTATGGATTAATGGTTACATTTAACTATAAATCCATTAAAATGTGATTTCGTAAATCTTCCTTTTCTTCATGTAAGTTTCGTTAGGGGATGCATTCACTGCTAGGTGTTGATTTTCCCACACCAGCTCCTCTCACTGGGCATGAGTAGATGTATACAGCAAGAGGATAAATCAGGAATAATGAAAGGCCATGCAACAACAACAATAACAACAACAACAACACCACCTCCACGTAAGTGCAGTCCTGAGTCAACCTCTTGAATTAAATGCCACCAAAACTTAGGTGCCATTCATTGTTATTGGGCCTAAACTAACATAAAAATCAATGAGCCAGGGGCTATAAGGAAATGGAGGGAGGGCTGGCCACACTAAGATGAGGATGGATTACGCAGATGGTAAATTGGATCATACATGTTTGGTTTGGTAAGTAATGTCTTACAAGGGGCCTTGCAACTGCCTTTAAATCATGCATGTTAAAATGTGGAATTTGTCCAAAGAGCAAAACTGAGGCCCATTGGTACAGCTCACACACGGAAGAGCTGAGTCTTGGGTGCTGGGCTGTCCCATGAAGTGTGCACCTGGAACCTCTCTGTCCTGCAAGGCACTAGACGATAGAGTGGTCTCTCCATTATTTCTTATCTGGGATCCATCAATTAATTAATTGGGCCCTTCTGCCTAGATTTCCATAATCTCAGTATAGAAGAGAAGAGCGTAGAAAGCATCTGATGACCTGGAAACTACCAAGATGAAAACCATGAGAAAGTATCCAAGAGTTGTGTAGGTTTAAGTATATATCCACACTTCCCCTTTGCAAAAACCAAGGATAAGTTCTTCTCAATATATTATCCTCCCAAAACTCACCCCCCACCACCACCAAAAAAAAAAAAAAAAAAAAAAAATTATAGAACACCAGTGAAAACACTTTCTATTGCTTTAAAAAGCTAGGAACAGACTGTATAATTGTGGCTTGACTTGGTCCTTCTTGCTGATTGCAACAACATGGACACACACACTCTGTTTGGACTTCAGAAACATGTAGCACAGAACACAAACTCTCACTTGCTGGAATAGTCATCAGACTTTCCCTGAGAATAAAATTAGTGACACAAAGTGAATCATACCTTTAAAATTGCCTTTCAAGTAATCAGACAAAAAAATAAAAAATAATAAAAGAAGAGATTGTGCTGAGTCACTCAGAACTAGAAATAAATTTCGGGACAACTTTTACAAGCTCAGAGAACTGGCTTCTTTTCTTATCTTCAAGGCAGCTTCAGCTGAACTAAAACCAGTGCTGGCATTTGGAACACGGTTTAAGAAGATAGAAAGAAACTAAGCATTCTAAAAAAAAAAAAGCCTCTTATGCCTATAACTATCATTTTAGGGTCATACATTGACAAGTGGGTGGGTCGGGATCGGCAAAACTTGATTCAAGTACACTACTGAAGAGACCAGCCGGTTTGTGGTTCCTTCCCCCATTGCACTCCTTCCTGCGACTTATTTTATATTTATTTTAGGTTATGTTCACAATTCTCAAACAGATGTCTTTAATACTGAGGGATCAATTTAAGTAAGGATGAAGGTCTTTTGATTATACGCATACAGAAAATATTGTGTCGTTGATAAGGCTTCCTAAGTTATAAAGTGATATTTCCTTAATTTGTCTAAACTAGATAATTAAATAGGGTGATACTACTTTAATAAGACATTCAAACTGGCAAATGGATCCATTTGATGGAAATGCAAAACCAAATGGTGTAAACATTCAGCTTGTTAGTGGAATCCTTCACAATATGGGGTCTCTCACCCTGTCATTTTTAGTGACAAGAAAATTTAGCTTCAGCAACTGAGGCTGCTGAGAAAGATTGTACCACATCAGCACCGAAGTGGATAACATTTCAAAACCAAAATAGCTTCATTTTGTTACAAAAATATATTTTTTATGAATTTTACTGGGAATACACTTTTAAAAAGAGTAAAAGGTCCCTCATTGTGTATAAGAGCTATGTTGAGGCTTTTAAAAAGTTTATATAGAGTTAAAAAATAAGTAGCATGTGATAGGAAAAAGAGTTCAAGTTAGAGAAGGTATTTCTGGGCTAGGACCTCAGCTGTGATCCATCCTAGCTTTCAGGCCCTCCTTTAGATTCTATTTTTTTTTTTCAACTTGCTTAAACCTAAACCAATGGTTTCATCTATCTACCTTCATGACCCCAATTTTTACCCTCTCTCTGTAATCATCTAGACTGATTTCTTTTGTGAAATAATATATTTATAACTGCCTTTGTGGTTATGGCCATTTATTCTTCCTTTTTTGTGACTCAACATCTATACCAATCCTTTTAAAAAAATACTTTCTTTGTACCATAAGCCCACAGATGCCATCCTTTATTCATATTTATTAGCAGCTTCCAGCCTTTGCTTTCCTCCACTATGGCTGCAGGCTCTGTGATGCTCTTCCAGACATACTCTCTGGATGGCATTCCCAACTTTTTTATTCATTGTCCTCTTATCAGGGATATTAGCAGAGAGATTCCAGTCTCAGTTGAATGTAACTGCCCACCTTTTCCCCCTTCATATGAGTGATTTTTCAAGAGATAACCTTTCTTGCATGCTGTACCTCCCAAACCTTAAAGCCTTCAATCTCCATGGAGCACTGAGAAGTTAGCAGGTAATCCTACTACGCTGCTGTCATCGATTCCTTTTTTGTTCTCCATAGTGGCAAATACAAATATTCTTCTTTTCCAGGAACTCTGACCCCCTACCTTGTCATTAACCACAAGAGAAGTTGTAACTCGTAGAAAAAAAAAAATAAAATTAACACTTTTAAAACTCTTTCAACTTCCTGTCAAGCCTAAAAATGTTCTGGATTCTGTATTTACTTTCCTTTATCCATTCTGAGAATTTCACTTCCTGTGTTTTGAAACCAGGGCCCAGTTCAGAACATAAAACATTAATTCTGAGGTAAATTATTCATGGGAAAGTTGTGTGTGCTGATTAATCAGGACTTTTGAAGCAGAATCCAGAGTGTGACACATCTTTGAGACATACAGCTACACCTTCAAGGAGGTCCAGTGATGTCTCCAGTACCTGGAGGAATTCGAAGTGGAACAAGGACTGGGGTAGCTGACTTCCATTATGGGCATCCTCTTTAGATCATGTAGCTTCAAAAGACTGCAGTGTCTCTGCATAGAAAAAATAATCATCCCTAAGGGGAGAAATTTTAGGTTCAGCAGAAGTTAATTTTAAGATCTTGGGTTAGTTACTAATGTAAGGTGAGGGAGCCTAGTTTCATTGAAGGCGTGCCACGTGGATAATATTAGTGAGCTTCTTGAAATAGGCATGAAGTCACACTTACATTTGAATAAGCAAATGGCAATGTGAAATCCATGCCTACAAAGTACAGTCATACTACCAGCAACATTCTTCTTTTCTCTTCTTCTTTTTATTCCTTATCATTTCTCTCCTCAAACCTGGAAACTAGAATTTGATGTCTGCAGTTAACATTAATTCTCTAGCCAAGTGGTACTTCCTGGGCTGTCAAGGGATATATGGAAGGTTCAGCTGGGATTCCAGACTTTCATACACAGGCTTTATAGAAGTTTTTGTTTCCTTTCTGTGTTGGATTTCTATACATGGGCTGTATGACTGTTGTTCAAGTGCTTTATCTAAATGCTCATTCTGGGTATTGTGGAATTGATTTGTAAAGAGTCAGCAAAGCCCAGGCTCTGTCTTTGCTTGATAATGTCTCTGTTGGTTCACAAAGGAGGGATGATGGCTCATCACAGAAATACCTGTGGGATGTAGTGACATGTAAAATACTTAAGGTGACTCAGGAAAACCAAAACAAGAAGTAGGAAAAGCCAAAGGCATACCTGACCGATATTTTAGAGGCTGAGTGTCCCCTACCTGCTTTGCTATGCTTCCTCTGCCTAGCACGACCTGCGGCTCCCACCGAGTGTGTGGTGCTGTGGGTCCACTGGGAACTGAACTGAGGTGGTCCCGACTGCTGCTTCTGAGAAATGAGCCTCATATTCTGCTTATTTAGTTTCAGGAATAGAACTATAAGGTTATGTTTACTATGGGGCTGTGGATGTCATTTGAAAGAAGCCCTCTGGGCTATCTTTTGTTTCTTTTATAAATTGGACTTTAAATAAGAGTACTTTATAAAAATGGCTAGTTTGGTTTTGTCTTTTGAAAATTACCTATCAAAACACTATAGTATAGCACATTATGGCAAAGAGGTTAAACAGATGTCCTAACCTATATTCTTGGTTTATTAAGTCCAACCCTGCTTAAAAAGTTGAAATAAGCCAGTAAAGATAGAGAGTATAATTAAATATATGCATGAAGAATACCAGAGATAACAGAACTCGGGTCCCAGAGACAAAAGGCAAGATTGGATTCGTTGGTTCCTGATGGCTCCTAATGAAAATTTCAACCAGATATTTCTGCCCTTAGCTTCTATACCCTAAGTTGTTTCCCTGTAATAAATTCCTCTTGACTTAAACTGAATTGAAGAATCTAATTGGTTGTTTCTTGCAGCCATTACAAACTAAAGCTATACACAGTTTTTGTGTTGCGAGGCCTATATTTTTGCTAACTGTTGGGTACAAAGAAACCTTGTGGAGCCAAAGAACAAAAGTCAAGTGAGTAAACTGCATTGTCCATGTTTTAAAAAATTGAAAATAAACACAACTATTATCTAATATTTGTAAGAGAGAAGTATATCCCCTGGGTCTTCATAGAATAAGCTTTGTGTAGTACAGCGAAAGTTATCCTCAAGAACATTCTTATAAGAAACACGACAGTGAATTTCAGGGGATTATATTTGTTCAGTGTCTTTATAGGAACCAATCACATAATAAATACCAAAGGGAAAGATAATAAAGGCAGATGATTGTGGGTGCTCAAGACATAGAGCCTTCATCTAGCTAATAATGATGGTGTAAGAAACCAGGTCACCTAATTCTAGTTTAGTGCTCTTTTTTCTCCCTACATCTTGTATGAAAAGAAGCCACTGGCATATGGGTATATGTATGAGAGACAGAGACAGAGAGATAGAGAGAGACAAATTAATCTCCCCATGATGTTTACATGTCAGTGATACATTGTGAACTGGTAAAGAAAAATCTCTCTCCTACCCCCCTGCCTCTCACACACACACACATACACACACACACCACACACACACAACACACACACACACACACACATACACACACCACTGCTGACTGAACCTAATATAGAGGAAGGAAAACCAGTCTTTCTCTGTGGATCTAAATGCATTGAAAATTGGAGGTGATCTGTTATTTAGTAATAAAGGAATTTCAGAAGAACTGAGAACCAGTGTGGTGTGTTTTCCCCCAGGTTCTTGAGTACTTTCTGTTTCTTTACATTCACTAATTTAAGCTATCAATTCCAACCTGGTGAAGCACCTAGTCAGATAAGTCTTATTTTGCTTTGTTAGTTTAACCTAAATAAATTAAATAGACAGTCTCAATAAACTTGGGGAAGTCGTTTCAGAGTCCTCACTTCCTACATTAAAGCAGTGAAAAAAGTTAACCTTTTTTTTTTTCTGTGATTGCTGTAATGTGTGGGAATACAGGAAGCATTTTTCCTTCTTCATCAGCCTCTTCTCTACCAGCTCCTTTTTCTGTAATTCCTCCTATAACTCCTATAGCTCTGGGTTGTAAAGGGAAAAGTAATATCTGTGGTGTTGAGTCCACTATTCATCATAGGATGTTAAATCTCCAAAAGACAGATCATCTAGATTTATTCTTTAATATTACAGGTAAGGAAATATGAACCCAGCCAGGAAAAATCACTTACCTAAAGGCATATAAGTAACAGAGGATGGGGTAAGGAATACAGCCTAGGATGCTCACTTTTAGACTAGTGCCCAAATGTCACCAAAACAGGTGGTCACCCCTTACACCATTCACTGATGATAAAAGAAAATTTGACTCCCTTGGAGAGCTATATGAACCTCCAAAGTAATCGTTTTCAATGATCCAATCATCTTTCTCTTTCCATTGGCAATTTTTCTGAGACTTCAATATCTGTAGTTATTTTATAAACTATAATTGATACTAACCTATTTCTGGTGACCTCCCTTAATTTAGCCCAGGCATCTCCAGTTTTCCATGAGCCAACCTCTTCTTGATCATATACTGTGATGAAGTCCAAGATGTTTTATTTTATCTGGAGATAAACTCAGAGAGTTGGAAAGTTCTCCTTCATAATGAATTTAAATAGTTCCCTGGGCTCTTGGCTTATCAATTCTAGTTCTGTGACTTTCTATACTTTCAAGAAGCTGGGATGGGGACTCCTACATCTGAGGCTCTTTCACCGCTTTGCTGTCAGGGTTCAGTTCTCTTTGAGTTTGCTCCTCATGCCTTCAGTGTCTGCCCATAGTCTTGATTAATTACTAAAACAAATATGTACTGAGAACCTTCTCTGCATCCCACACAGTGCAGGTAACTAAACAAACCCAAGGTGGAAAAACATGGAATATATTCTTTTATTAGTCCTTGAATCTAGGAATGGGGTAAATATTAAACAGATAACTACACAAAAATTAAGGTGTTGTGTAGGGAAAAAAAAGGCCAGAGAGCTCTGGCAGAGTAAACCAGAGAGGTCAAAATGAGTCTAGGGAAATAGGAGATTTGATTTCTCTACACCCTGTGCTATTCTAGTTTCGTTCAACTAGATGCTTCCGTGTGACCTTGATCACCACTGGATGATGGTCCTCATCTAGTCATTTATCTTATTTGTTCATATCTTTCTTGCCAAGAGGTTCTTAGAATATAACACAATGTTTCATTTGATAATCATCTCACCAACAAAGAATAGGGCATAACTACCACATTTACCATTGCAGATGCTATACTTCTCCTTATAGTTATTGTTTTAGAATTGCCGTATGTGTTTAATTTCAGATTTGCATTGAAAAATATAGTCGTACTATACAATATGTCAAACGTGAATTATGTGTAAAAAGCAAGGACATATATCTGTAGCTTTCATTTTTTCATCTATTTCTCTTTCCTGACACACACATGAATATGTTTAAGTTAAGACACACATGTATTTATTTACAGATGAGAGTCATGAATGTAAGTCAGACGTCATGCAGATTCATGAATTTGGTGTTCTGGCTTCAGATGGATTATCATATTATCTTGGGTGCTCTCTCAGTTATGACTGAGAAACATTTCTTATCGGGGCAGAACTTACAGTACCTCTTTTCCTCTACCCCCTTTCCCAATCCTGACTATTACCTTTTTCTTTATCACCAATTACAACATCTTACATGGGTTGCAGCTTACTGCTGCAGGCTGGTATGAGCTCCTGGTGTCTTAATTCATATTTGTTGCTGTTCAGACCCCTTCCAAGACAAAGAGTCGTCTCAGAACTCTGATGTAGCTGGAAGCTGGAGTGGAGCAGGGCAGGCTGCCTTTTTTATTTGGGCAACAGTGAAAAATATCTAGGGGTGACAGTGGGTTTCAAACTAGAGAAATCATTGTGAATGGAGAATTCAAGATACTGAATCTGGACTCTGCGACCCTCTTGCATGCGATGGGGACAGAGTCAATTCTGAGACCAAGTATTCACCAGGCAGTGGAAGCCATATCTGAAGTGTATTTCTGGAAGGAAGGTGAGGGAAGTGTAGACACCTGGACGTACTTGTTACCCCAGACACCAGGCTGCTTTCCTTAGTGGTTTGCCCTGAGAATCATGGAGCCCAGTTTAGGTGGCTCTCCCAGGTTAAGCCATCTGAAACTTTTGTTCAAATAATTACTTTAAAATGTGCTTTGCTTGAGAATGACAAGTTCAGAGCTATAACCCATCACCAGGAATCTTATTTCAGGGTTTTCTTGTTCCATTTTCAAATGTTGTTGCATATGGCCCACCTTATCCATATACCCCATAAATATATACATCTAGTATTAATATGTGCCCACACAAATTGAAAATTAAAAATTAAAAATAACATGGTGAAACCCCGTCTCTCCTAAAAATACAAAACCAGCTGGGCGTGGTGGCTGGTGCCAGCAATCCCAGCTACTTGGGAGGCTTAGGCAGGAGAATGGCTTGAAACCGGGAGGCAGAAGTTGCAGTGAGCCGAGATTGTGCCATTGCAGTCCAGCCAGGGCAACAAGAGCGAAACCCCATCTAAAAAATAAAAAATAAAAATTGTAAAGTAACAAAAAATCTTATTTTAAAAACCAAGAACCAATTTGAAATAAAAAATAATAATACAAAAAATAAAGCTAAGGGAGCAAAATTTATCAAAAATAAGCAAGACAGTGATTTGGGAGGTTGAGGTGGGAAGATAGTTTGAGGTCAGGAGTTTGAGACCATCCTGGGCAATGTGGCAAGACCCCATCTAAAAAATAATAATAATATAAGGAAACACGCTAAATGAAGATCTACAAAGACCACTGTTAGTGAAACAGTGAGCAGAGCAGAGACAGTGAAACAGGTCTGCAGAAAATGAACCTGGAGACCCTCAAACAATCAGGCCACGTGTGCCTTCTCTCCATGCTTGTCTGCTCCATTCTTCCAGTTGCAGACAATTTATCAGGGAACTTGCTGTCAGGATGGTCCAGGTATATATGCTTCAAATCCAACTGAGGTTTCCAGTTCCAGGGATTGAATCAGATGGAGCAGAGTTGGATAGCATGCCCATTCTTGAGCAAATCATTGTAGCCAGAGAATCAAAATGTTCCAAATGACAGAAGTCAGTAGAATCAGTTAGTTAAAGAATCATTTTCTTGAGAGAGGGTGTTACTCTTGAAAGAGGTATCTACAAGGGGCCATGATAACCTATTACTCGTCATCCCATTGTTTACCTCCAGAGCGCTGTGCTCCAATTTTCTTCCCACAGGAATCTAATACGTTACCTCTGTTGAAGAATTTTGTATTTATTTATACTATAAATATCTTATTTTAAGATAGGCTATTTCTGAATTTGGGAATGTTTTTCCCCAGTATGAACCTCAGGGCAGATGGGCTTGATGTGTCTGTCTAGTCACAAGGCTTTAAGAGGACACAGCAGAAGTGAAGTTGTGACAGGCGGAAAAGAGAATGATGTTAGCAAGAAGTCAGCCCCGAAGCTGCAGCCAGTTGATTAGATATTATAGCAATCCTCTTAAATAATAGAGGAAAATAAAATCATTAAGGAGTCACACAGGAGAAAGGACTGATGCAGCAGGCTCTGTTGAACTGGGTAAGGGTGCGAGTATTCTAGAGGGAGCTGACCACACACATCCCAGGAGCAGCTGCAAATTCCATTTCACGATGTGATTTGTAAACCGTCATACCTGCTTCTGTTAAGGAGTCAGGATTTAACGTGTCATTACTGATCCTGACATAGGAAAGCACTCCGTGAAGGCATTTCTTGCCTGAGCATGAAGCAAACATGTGACAAACACACACATAGGTCACAATGGACCAGGGGATGATGACCCTAAGATTGCAAGAGCTTTGAGGGAGGGAAGTCCATTCATTCCTCAGTCTTCATGTCGAATGCATGGTGCAGGGACAACTGTGCTTTGGAATCAGGCTGGTGGAAACATCTTCCAGGGCAGACAGCTCCTGGGATGCTGGGGAAGGTGAAGGAGGAGTGTGGGGTTTCCCACTAGTTTTGTAATGCCACTGGATGAATAAGAAGCAGGCTCCTTCTGTCCTCAGCCTACAGGCTCTGTGCTATGATGCTTCTCTAGATATGCTCTCCTGCCAGCCTGCTTGTTGTTAGGGTCATGGTGCTCAGCTTAACTGCAAGAAGAAGAAGGTGGATGTTGGCTATTTGTGAGAGGAGGATTGATGTTTGTAAACAATTTCAATTTATTCTACCATAATATTTCATGACGGTTTTAATAATTTCTCAAGAACATAATATATTAATTGATATGCCTTGAAAAATCATCAATTTCCTCCAGGTTATCAAATTTATAAGGATAAAATTGAAAATATAAGTCATAAGCCTTTATTTTTCTATACTCATGATTATTACCCATTGTTACACCTAATTTTATGCATGTATACGTTCTCCCAAACCCCAAATTTTGTTGATTAGGTTAAGTAATCTTACATCTTATATTTTGTTAGATTTTTAAGGTTTAAATGATTTGACTAATGCTTTTATTTGTAAAATGTTGTGTTAAAACCCACGTCATAATCTAAGTGGAGTGAAATGCAAGTTTGCCAAGGTAAATATCTTCAGAAGACTGGTGATCACTTCATTTACTCTACAAAGTATCACACACTGCCTCATGTTTTCTTTTTTTTGAAGTAAAACACATTCCTGTTGAGCTTTTCTACTTTCCCTTTGTTATTGTTGTAAACCAATATGAAATTTTATTAGAACATACTGTATAGGCTACATGCACCTCTGTTACATCATTTGTAAATCATTAAATAAACTTTTTAAACAGATATGCCTAACCTTAGTTATGATGATAATGTGAGGGCATTTTTGCAAAGGGATCCTTAAGTCATATTTGGAGGTCAATTAATGTCAATTTATGACAATATTAATGTCAGTACAAAACAGCCAAAACAAGTAAATAAATACGCTCCCTGAAACTGATTTTACTTTTAATGTCTCTTTTGAAAATGAAAGTGCATTGATGAAGGGACAGGAGATAGAAAAAGGGAGGTGACAAATACAAAATAAAAGGAATTGCTGTGCAGAGGGAGACTGTACTATGCAGGGAGGGAGGGAATTCAAAGTTATCCAGATGAAGAAATTGAATGAGGAACGAGAACTGGAGGATTTGTAGATGATTAGGAGACGTCTGCAGTTGTCTGACCTAACAAAACAGGCTTATTCTCACTCTACAAGTGGGTTGCTTACATTCCGTCAAATGAACTTAATACAGTAAACTGACACCACAGTCAGTAAATCAGATGACTGAAACCGTGTTCACAGAAAATATCAGAAGATCATACCAAGAGGTACATCCAGGGTATGTATAGATCCTTTGACGAATCTAAACTCCATTGTTTAGAAGCAAATGATAAATGATTCTATTACACATAATTGTAGGTGACTCAATGGTCACTTATAGTTCACTTCCTGTTAGTATATGGGTACTAATAGCTTGAAGAGCCCAGAACATTACCCCATTAAATACTCTTCATACTCAACTGAGGAAGGACAAAACACGTGATCACCATTGCTTGTCATATGTTTCATCCAAGTTAGGTTGTATGTGTTTCAGTATAATGCATATCAATTTTTATAGAGCCAGTGAATTTTAAGGCATTTATTCTTTGGAATACGTTGAACTGGATGTATGATGTACTAAACAGAACACAGAACTTACAAAACATTCCTTCCTTCCAAAGCATTTATGGCAATCAAAGTCTTCTACATCACTGAGAAGATGTGAAAATCACAATGTGGGCAAATTCAGCCAACCATAACTCAGCAGCCTCTCACACAGCTGCTGGAGTTAAAAACCCAAATTCAGTAACTAAGTTCCAGTTACTGAACTTTACAAGCCCAAAGTGTGATTTATAAAGCAGTGCTTACATTAAAAAGGAGAATACTTTCTTGCTGGTGCCTGAAAATTGACATATTTATCCAAAAAATCCACTAGTCTGAGAAAATATGATACAGACAGGAATTTTGAATATGTGTATATAGAAAAGAGACACAAATGCATTTAGAAGATTTTGACCTGTCTCAAACCTAACTTCTGTCTAGGGTTCATTCAGAAGCATTCCTGATATGGTGTGTCATGATTATTGCTGATGTTTTAAGCTTGGAAGTCATTGCTTCTACTCACATGACAAGAAGGAATCTGCTGAAGAGTGGAGCAAGGTGGTGGAATACAGGACCACATCATTCATTCTCCACCCTGCAGGAACACCAAATTTTAACAACTGTCGGCAAAGAGAAAATTTGATTGCAAGAATCAAAACATCTAATAATCTAATTTTAAAATGGGCAAAAGATCTGAATAGATCTTTTGTATGACCTGAATAGATCAATTTGTGTGTCAAAAGAAAACATACAAATTGCAAATAGGTGCATGAAAAGGTGCTCAACATCATTGACCATCAGAGAAATGCAAATCAATACTACCATGAGATATCATCTCACCCCAGTTAAAATGGCTTTTATCAAGGTGACTACAGACAATAACAAATGCTGGCAAAGGTGGGGAAAAAGGAAGCCACGTATGTTGATGGTGGGAATGTAAATTAGTACAACCACGATGGAGAAGAGTTTGGAGGTTCCTCTAAAAATTAAAAATAGAGCTACCATATGATCCGGCAACCTCACTGATGGGTATATACCCCAAAAGAAAGAGAATCAGTCCATGAAAGAGCTCTCTGCACTCCCATGTTTGTTGCAGCACTGTTAATAATAGCCAAGATTTAGAAGCACCCTAAGTGTCCATCAACAGATGAATGGATAAAGAAAATGGGCTACTATACACAATGGAGTACTATACACAATGGAGTACTATACACAGTGGAGTACTATACACAATGGAGTACTATACACAATGGAGTACTATTCAGCTGTGAAAAATAATGAGATCTTGTAATTTGCAACAACGTGGATGTCACTGGAGGTCGTTAAGTTAAGGGTAGTAAGTCAGGCACAGAAAGACACATATCGCATGTTCTCACTTGTTTGTGGGATCTAAATATCAGAACCATTGAACACATGAACAGAGTAGAAGGATGGTTACCAGAAGCTGGGAAGAATAGTGGGTGGTTGTGGGGTGGGGGATGGTTGGGGAAGGTGGAGAAGGTTAATGGGTGCCAAAAAAAAAGTTAGAAAGATTAAATAAGACCCAGTATTTGATAACACAACAAGGTGACTACAGTCAATAATAATTTAATTGTATATTTTAAAATAACTAAAAGAGAATAACTGGATTGTTTGTAACACAAAGGATAAATACTTGAGAGATGGAGACCCAATTTTTCATGATGTGTATTAGTCATTGCATGCCTGTGTCAAAAAATCTCACGTACCCTAGAAATATATACACTGACTGTGTACACACAAATATTAAAAATAAATTTAAAAAAAGAAGGAATCTTCACAAATGGAAACTCATTAGCTCTTCTTAGATCAGTAAGAGAAGTAAGGTCACAGAACAAACCGCTTCCCCACAAAATTGGAGAGACCTGTCAATACAGAAAATCACAGCTTACTAAAGCAGAAATCTGGGAGCAGAATCCACTGTGTGAATCGCTACAAGGGAATAGAATCCTGAACTGTAGATGAGCTCCTGGAGGCTCCGTGAGAAAAGCCTGAGAGATAAAATGCCAGGGAGACCCAATCATGGGGAAACTCCTGCACTTGTATGAGTTTACCTCCAAGAGCTGGGCTAAATCTTCATGGGGAAGATTGGAGAAACACCTTTCTGCTTCTGGCATGGAGAGAGAAAAAGTAATCATTTTGAAACACGCCAGAGCACTCTCTGCCATCAAAAGAAGCTATTTCACTATTGCCTAGTGTGCTGGAGTTTATCAGAGCCTAACTGACATGGGAGAAGAGAAATACCCAAGTCCAGCCTCCTCTAGCCTTCCTGTTTTCCCTAGAGGACTTAAATAACTCTGTAGATCAATTGGACCTAACTGACATATATGAGCACTTCACCCAACGACAGCAGAATACACATTTTCTCGAGTGCACATGGAACATTCTCCAGGATAGACCATGTGTTAGGCCACACAACAAGGCTTGATAAATCTAAAATTATTGAAATCACACAGTGTCTTTTCTGCTCACAATGGAATGGGAATGAGGCTATAAAGCTGTAAGAGGAAAAAAATTGGAAAATCCACACATATGTGGAAATTGAACAACACATTTAATTTAACCAATGTGTTAAAGAAGAAATCTCAAGGGAAATTAGAAAATACTTTCAAACAAATGAAAATGAAAATACAATAAACCAAAATTTTTGAAATGCAACTAAAATTGTGTTGTAAGGAGACATAGCCCTAACTTCATGCCTTCAAAAAGAAGAACTATATTAAATCACCACTTTAACTTCATACCTTAAAAGATTAGAAAAATAAAAGCAAACTAAACCCAAATCTAGCAGAAGGAAGGAAATAGTAATGATTACAATGGCAATTTAAAAAAGAGAGAATGGGCCAGCTGCAGTGGCTCACACCTGTAATCCCAGCACTTTGGAAGGCTGAGGCAGGCAGATCTCTTAAGCCTAGGAGTTGGAGACCAGCTTGGGCAACCTGGGAAATCCTGTCTCTACAAAAATAAATAAATTTAAAAAATAGGAAAATTAGCTAGGTGTGGTGGTACATGCCTGTAATCCCAGCTACTCAGGAGGCTGAGGGGAAAGATTACTTGAGCCTGGAAGGTCAAGGCTACAATGAGCCAAGATTGTGCCACTGCACTCCAGCCTGGGTTACAAAGTGAGACCCTATCTCAAAAATAAGTAAATAAATAAATAGAGAACAGACAAATAAGAGAAAAAAATCAAGAGACTCACAAGTTGATTTTTAAAGGATTAACAAAATTGACAAACCATTAGATATATTAAGTAAAATATGACTCATATTACTAAAATCAGAAATGAAAGTGAGACAGTAACTACTGATTTTACCGAAATAAAAAGGTTTCTGAAGTAATATAATAAACATATGTATACCACCAAATTGGTTAACCTAGATGAAATGGACAAATTCCAATAAACACACTTGAATCATGAAGAAATAGAATCCTACATAGACCTGTAACTAGTATGGAAATTGAATCAGTAACCAAAAACCTGCCAACAAAGTAAAGTCCTGGCCCAAACGGCTGCATTGGTGAGTTCTAGCAAACATTAAAGAAAAGTTAACACCAACTCTTTTCAACTCTGCTGAAAAATTAAAGAGAAGGGAATATTTTCTAGTTATTTCTACAAGGCCAGCATTTCCCTCAAACTAAAACCTGACAAAGATACAAGTGAAGAAAATTGTAAAACAGTTTATCTTAGGAATACCAATACAAAACCCTAAAAGTAAAACTCCTTGCAAACTGAATTCAGCAGCATTTTCAAAATGTTATACACCATAAAATTGTTACATAATACATTACATTTACAGAATGTAGGGGAAAAATCACATTATTATTTTAATTTATGCAGACAAAGAATTTGACAAAATTCAATAGCCTTTACTGGTACAGTCAATAAAAAAGAAATAGAAGATCACTTCCTCAGTGTGACAAAGATCATACATGAAAACTCACAACTAATAGCACACTCTGTGGTAAAAGACTGAAAACTTTTTCTCTTAGATTAGAAACAAGACAAGTACACCTGCTTTCACTACTTCTAGTCAACATTGTATTGGGAGTTCAAGTCTTACAAATCAGGAAAGATAAAGAAATAAAAACCATCCAAATTGAAAAAGAAGATGTAAAATTATGTGTTACAGATGACATAATCTTATATGCAGAAAATCCTAAAAATTAACCAAAAATGAGTTAAAACTAATAAATTTGGCAAAGCTGCAAGATACAAAATTAATCTGCAAAATACAATTACATATCTGTACACTAAACAGAACAATCCATAAGAGGAATTAAGATAATAATTCTATTTACAATTGTATCAAAAATAATACCATACCTAGAGATACATTTAGGAGGCAAAGCTGAGATCCGGCCACTGTGCTCTAGGCTGGGCGACAGAGTGAGACTCCGCCTCAAAAAAAAAAAAAAAAAAAAAAATTATACAGTGAAAATGACAAAATGTTGCTGAAAGAAATTAAAGGACATACAAAGAAAATGCTTGCTCATGGATTAGAAGACAATATTATTAAAATATCATTAATTCCCAAAGCAATATCCAGATTCAATGTAATCCCTATCAAAATTTCTGTGACTTTTCTTTCAAAAATAGAAAAACCCATCTAAAATTAACATAGAATCTTGACAGATCTCAAATAGCGAAAGCAATCTAGAAAGAGAACAAAGTTGAAAAACTTAAACTCTATGATTTCAGAACTTAATACAAAGCTACAGTTAGTCAAACAGTATGGTATTGGAATAAGATTAGTTATATGGACTAACAAAATAGAATAGACTTTCCAGAAATGAACTCTCATACATGTGGTCAAGTGATTTTCCACAAGGGTGTCAAGACCAATTTGTAAAGGCTGTTGGGATGGAATGAAAGTATTTTGCATTGAAGAATGACAAGAATTTTGAAGGGGGCAGTGGCAAAACACTATTGACTGAATTGTGTTGCCCCCAAAATTCATATGTTAATGCCCTGTCCCCAGTGTGATGGTATTTGGAGGTGGAGCCACAATCATGAAAATGTGTTTCTTGTTCTTAAAGCATTCTTAGATAGGTGAGGTGATTCTCCTTGAAGCCATAACTTAGCCCTTTGAGTAGCTCCCATTTTGTTGCTTTAACATCTCAAGAGAAGAGAAAGAGCCTGGTATCTGGATTCAGATTTTGGTAATTGTGAAAGTGGAATTCATCCCTTCTGCTCACGTTCCACTGACCTTTACCGGCACCTGGTCCCAGTTAAACTTTGAAGAGCTGGTAAATAATACATTCCTTCCAAACCAAGAAGAGATAGGGAGTTGATAAAAATCTATCCAGTCTCTGCATTTGATGGATGATCTACAGCTTAAAATTCTTACAAACTTGTGAAAATTGCGTGTTACAGAAGTAATAGCCAAACATCAAAATTATTTTAATTAAGAATGGGAGTGGAGAAAATCCAAGAATTTTAGGTGTTTTGCTTATGTTTGGAAAGTTTGTAAGTTGGTATTGAGTTGGAAACAAAAGTTTCAACTTAAAAGTATAGTGGAATCAGAAGTTAAGTTGTGTAGACATCTATGAAGCATTGTTTTGTTGTTATTGCTGTTTTCAAACTCCTTGATATGGCTTTATGAATGAATTATAAAATGAGGTTTCGGCAGCTCCTTTGGGATTCTAAATATATAAGATGCAGTAAATGATACAAGACTAGACTCTTACCTAACCTAATATATCATCCTAACCATGTTATTTGTGCAGAATGAGATAACAACTATTTAAAAGAAAACAACATCCAAGGAAAATGTGACCTATTGTAGTCAATTAACAACTTTTGCCTAAGAACTTGAAGTGATAATCAGACTATACATAAATACCAAATTTCATCTAATTAACACTACCTCCTAGCTATGTAGCCCTTTAGAGTTTCTTCTTAGGGTTTGTAAAAGTCCAAATAAAAATAAAAAAAAATATCTTATATGTGAAAACCAGAATTTAGAGGTAAGTAGATAACACCAAAAAGGCGTCAAGGAAACTGGTCAAATCCAAAGTTTCTGGTGATACATTTAAAAATTTGTCATAAATCAACATTCTAACTTTGGTCTTCAGGCTCAGAAAAAAAAATCACATTATCAATGGTAAGTTTATTTTGTTGACAAAGGAATTATTTTTGCAGCTTTATTCAACTGTGTCTAATATACAATAAACTGTACATATTTAACATGTTTAGTTTCATAATTTAGGGGACTTTTATATGCTCTTGACTATTTCCACAATCAAGACAATAAACATACATATCACCCCAAATCGTTTTCTTGAGTCCTCTGTAATTCCTCCCTCCAAACCCTCCCCAACCACATACTGGAGCACAGACCATTTTCTGTCACTTTAAATTAGTTTTCAGTCTCTAGAATTTTTATAAATGAAACCACTTAATAGCATTCTTTCCTCCTCTCGTGAAACATAATCATTTTAAGATTCATTCATACCGTATATATTAACTGTTCCTTCTTTTAATTGCATTTTATTTCATTCCATAGTTATGCTACAGTCTGTTTATCACCTATTTAAAGCTATTTGTTTTTTTTTTTTTCCTAGATTTTGACTATTACAAACAAAGCTTCTATGGACATTAATGTAGAAGCCATTGTATGGACATAATTGTTTTATTGATCTTCAGTAATTATCTAGAAGTGGGCTAGCTGTATAACACAATATGTGTGTTTAATATTTTAAGGAATTGCAAAACTGCTTTTTAAAGTATTTGTACAATTGTATAGTCCTACAAGCATTGTACTAGGATTCCAGTTCTTTCTCAGATTTCCAAGCGTTTGTCATGGTCAAGTTATGTTTTTTATTTGTTTGTTTTTGAATTTTACCCATTCTAATCAATGAGTAGTGGTATTAATATTTCACTGTAGTTTTAATTTCAATCTTAATGGTTGATGATGCTGACTTATGTTCTTATGTGTTTATTTATTATCTATTTACATTTGATAAGGTATCTGTTAAAACTGGCCACTTTTATTGGGTCATTTGTTTTGTTATTATTAATTTGTGAGAGTGTTTTATGTACTTTGGGTACAAGTCACTTGTCAAATATATTATTTTCAAATATATTTTCCAGGCTGTCTTTAATTTTCCACTCTTACCCTTGTTTCTTGAAGAATGAAAGTATTTCTTTTTGATAAAGTTTTTTTTTTTTTTAATCTGTGTGTTCCTGTATGAATAGTTCTTTCTTGTGTTGTTTCTGTGACATTTCTCTAATTCAAGGTCATAAACATTTTCTCTGTGTGTAAGTTTTGTTGATCTTCTCCTATTTTTGTATAGAGGTTTTAAACTTTTAGGGTTTGTATTTAGGTTTTCACACATTTTGAGATAATTTTATAAATCGTATAGGGTATGGATCAAAGTTTATTTTATTGTGCATGTATATTGAATTTTGCCCCCACTGTTGAAAAGGTCATCCTTACTCTGCTAAATTGTTTTCTCACCTTTATTTAAAAAAATTGTCCACATGTGTTTGAATCAATTTATAAATTCCCTATTCTGTTCCATAGATAAATGGACAATTTATCTATTGTTCATTATTATGCAAATACCATACTGTCATGACAGTAGTACTGAGGATTTAAAATTAGTCTTGAAATCAGATAGGGGTATTCCTCCACATTTGTTCTTTTTCAAGGATATTTTGGGCATTTTAGGTACTTTGAATTTCCATAAGAATTTTAAAATAATTTTGTCAATGCTTAGATACATTTTCTATTTCTACAAAAATTTTTATTAGGATTGTGTTGAATATATAGATCAATTTGGAAAGAATTGACATTGTAACAGTATTGAGTTGCCAATGTATACAAATGAGACATTTCTCCATTTATTTAAGTCTTCCTTAGTTTCCATCAGCAATGTTTTGTAGTTTTCAGGGTATAAGTTTTCAGGTCTCTTTTTAGATTTTATGCCAGACAGAATCTATGGTGACCCCATGACCTCCACTGAGTGTTGATGGACCCTCTTACTTGCTTCTAACCAACAGAATATGGCAAAGGTAACCAATTATAGCTGATTATATTTATGTGATTATGCTACATAAGATTATGTACCTATCGTGCAAGGAGAATCTCTTTCCCTTGTGACATTGAGGAGCAAGTAGCTAAACTGAAAAATGTACCTGGCATGGAGCTGAGGATTGCCTTCACCCAGCAGCCAGCAAGAAACTTAGACCTTCCACCTGAGAGCCCACAAGGAACTGAATGATACCAACTACCATGCAGTTTTGGAAGGTGATCCTTCCCCACTTGAGCTCCAGATAAAACCACAGCTCTAGCTGACACATTATTGCAGCCTCATGAGACTTGGAAGCAGGCAGCACTGCTGAACTATGCCCTGATATTCTTATTTTGTTTCTGATATTAGGGGGAAGTTATTCAGTATATTATTGTTTTGTATGATGCTAACTGTGTAGTCTTCACAGATTCCATTGATCAGTTTGAGGAAGTATCTATCTATTACCAGTCTGCTGAGAGTTTTGTACCTGATTTTGTTTTTAATCAGAAAATGATGTTGGATTTTCTAAAATGCCTTTTTTCCCATGTCTCTGTTGGAAAAAATCATATAATTTCATTTAATTTGTTAATATAGAGGATTCTATTGGCTGTTTTTCAAATTTTCAATAGACTTTATAATTCTGGGATAAACAATGGCAGATTATCATATATTATCCTTTTATTTATAGTTAAATTCCTTTTGCCAATTTTTAAATTAACTTTTATATTTATCTAACGAGGTATATTGGTCTGTAGTTTTTACATTCTATTTTTCTCTTGTATTATCCTTATCTAGTATTGGCAGTAGAGTAATGCTGGCATCACTGAATGAACTGGGAAGTATTTCTACCTCCATCCATTCTAGAAGAATTGTGTAGAATTTTTACTATTTGTTCTTCAATATTTTGATATGATTTGGACCTGCAATTTTCTAAGAGATAAGGTTTTGAACTACAAAGTAAATTTCTTTAATAAACATAGGACATTCAGGGTATCTATTTCTTCTTGAGTATTTGTGTCATCGAGGAAAATTTTCTATTTGAGCATAGTTGCTGAAGATATTGGCATAAAGTTGATCATGATTTGTTCCTATCTTTTTAACATCTGTAAAATGAAAGTAGATTTACCCATCTTATTCCAGATTTTGGTATTTTGTGTTTCCTTCATTTTTTCCTTATCATTATGACTAGATGTTTATAAGTGTTATTGATCTTTAAACAGTGTTTGGTTTCATCGATTTATAAAATTGCTTTTTGTTTTCTAATTTTAAGTTTATACTCTGACCTTTATTGTTTTCTTTCTTTACTTTGGTTTAATTTTTTTCCCCTAGTTCCTTAAAGTGTTAGCTGAGGTTATTGACTTGAGATTCTTCTCTTAGGTGTTTTCTCCTAAGCCTGAGTTTAGCAGTATCTCACAAATTTTAATATGTTGTGTTTTATTCTAATTCAATTCAGTATGCTTTTAATTTCCTCTTTAATTTCCTTTTACTCATGAATTATTTAAAATTTATTAGTTTTGAAAAATTTGATGATTTTCCATAGATATGTTATTGATTTCTCATTTAATCTTACTGTAGTCAGAGAATATTCTTTGTATGATTTGAATCTTTTCAAATTAATTGAGCCCAGAATATAGTTTCTAGTTAAGTATGTTCTATGTGAACTTGAGAAGAAATATAATGAATACATATTCTGATGTTACAGGATAGAGTGTTCTATAACTAACAATCTGGTCAATTATGTTGACAGCATTTTTCAAGTCTCCTGTACCCTTGCTGATTTTCTGTCGGCTTGTTCATCACTTAAGGAGAGAGAAACATTGAAATCTCCAATTACAATATGCTTGTCAGTTTTTACATCATGTATTGTGAAGCTCTGTTATTAGGTACATAAGCATTATGGATAACTTTGATTTTTTGATGACTTGATTCCTTTAATCATTATAAAATTATCTTCTTTATTCCTGGTAATATTATTTGCTCTAAAAATTATTTTGTCTCATTAATATGTTTACTCCAGCTTTTATTAAGTTTATGCTTCCATAGAATAGAAAAGAAGGTATATATATATATATATATANATCACTTAAGGAGAGAGAAACATTGAAATCTCCAATTACAATATGCTTGTCAGTTTTTACATCATGTATTGTGAAGCTCTGTTATTAGGTACATAAGCATTATGGATAACTTTGATTTTTTGATGACTTGATTCCTTTAATCATTATAAAATTATCTTCTTTATTCCTGGTAATATTATTTGCTCTAAAAATTATTTTGTCTCATTAATATGTTTACTCCAGCTTTTATTAAGTTTATGCTTCCATAGAATATAAAAGAAGGTATATATATATATATATATAATATTTTACTTTTACTTTTAACCCATTTGGACTTTTTTTTCTTTTATTTTTAACCTATAAGTTTCTTACAGGCAGTTTATAGCTGGGTCTTGCTTTGTTATCCAGTCTGTCAATCCCTACCCTCTTAATTATGATATTTAGACCACTTACATTTAACATAATGGCTGACAAGGTTAGATTTAAATCTATTATCATGCTATTTGTTTTATATTTGTTCTTCTTTGCTTTGCTTTGTTTTTCCCATTTTTCAGTCTTCTTTGAGGCCATTGTGTGTGTGTTTGTGTGTGTGTATAATATAAAAATATATACATTTTCTATTTTATCTCCTCTGTTAGTTCATTCTTAAGCTCTTTTATTTTTGTGGATGTTTTAGAGTTTAGAAGATAGGTATTTTCAAAAAAAAAACACAGTCTACCTTCAGATTATATTATACCACATCAGTTACAGAATAGGAAATTTACAATACTGTAATTCCGCTTCTCTCCTCCTGTTCTAGGCATGACATAGATGTCACGAAGTCATCCTCTCAGGGTTTTTATCTATTGTATAGACCCATGTTTCTATTTGATGTCATTTTTCTCTGGCCTATAGGATAATACTTTTAAGTAGAGGTCTAATTGTGATGAATTACGTGATGAATTTGTATGTCTGTTAGTCTTTACTGTGGCTCTATTGAAAGTTATTTTTGCTGGGAGTAGAATTGTAGAGTGGCAGATAATGTGAACTTTACCTTATGTGGTATTGAGTACCTTTGTTCGTATAACTATTCTTGAGTTTTGTTGTGAAATGATGTTATTTACTAAGAAACAACTGAATCCTTTTGGGGCTTGCTTTTAAGATTTGTTAGGCAGTGTTCAGTCTAGGACTAACTATATCTTATTACTGGCTCTGTCTGAGGACCAGGAAGTTTTACCTTTGATTCCTCCTTTTTTTTTGTTTTCCCCTAGGCTCAGGCAGTTTTCTCTCACATATGCAATGATCAATACCTAGATAAGGACTCAGAAGAGCTACCCACATCTGTCTGAGTTTCTCACTCTGTGGAGCTCCCTCTTTGCTGGTCCTCTGTCCTGAGACCTTGGGCTGTCTTACACAACCTCAGCTCAGACAGTCTGCATCGAGCTACTTGGGGATCCCTTTCCTAAGCTGTGGACAGGGAACTTTTTAAAGGTCATAAACCAGAACAAGCTTAGTGCTCACCCTGGCACCCTCTTGTCCTCTCGGGAGCTATATTCCTTTGTCTTCTGAGTTCCAGTGTTGTGAAAATTGTCACTTCTCTTATTTTGTCTGCATTTCTTGTTATTTCAGGTGGGAGATTATAACCACGTAAGTCTCAGCACAGATTAAAATTAACCAAACTCACAGTCATTAATAGTAAGATAATGCTAATTCATGATGAGCACTTTTATTGGCAAAGGACCAGTACATTCAGATCTCTCCCTGTAGTTAAGCAATGTTGGAAAACAAAAGGAGAAAGTCATTTGATGAGTATAGAATCAAAATAAATAGAAATAGTTTTGAAAAAGACATGTTAGTGAGATCATGCCAAGATGCTCTGATGCATTTTTCTCCCAAGAAAAGACTCCACCATCCATCAACAGGCCTAGAATTAAAGAGCAGGGCACCTACGCTTGCCTCTGAACAGCATTTGTGTGGACACAGATAACTTTTCCTCATGAAATGCTCCTTTATCTATGTCTCTGTAGCTAACAAAGACTACTGTCAATAAACATCTCTTCTTTAGTTGTTTTCATATTTAGATATTTCCTTATTCTTTTTCAGGCTGCATTCAGGTCCTACTGAGCCCTGTTTCCTAAAGTAATTTGCATATTCTTTAATTTTCTATATTGATCTCCTTTTAAACTTATAGGAACAAGTTTATTGACCTGATTTTCAAATCCTTGTTAGACTTCTCAGTGAGACTCAAGGTGTTGGTGATGGTCTTAAACTTTTTTACATATTCATGATTTCCCTCAAAAATTATTTCACTGTGTAGCAATTTCAGTACAAACATCTCATCTTTCTATCTCCTTTTTCTCCATGTCTGCATCATCATTGTATGCATAGCACTAAGTTAGAACTAAAACTTGTAAAATGAATGTATAAATACATTTCCTTCCTTCATGTATTAATCTGAAGGCATTTCAGAATCTCACTTATCTTCAAAATTATGATCTTTTATTCTTTTAAGTTGGCAACATTCTTTCTCATTGTAGGAAGTTCATATTTCCTCAGAATCCTTAAGTGTCATCTCTGAAACTCTTCACTCCAAGAGTGTGTTTTTGTGATGAGTGCATGATCTGTGTACTGTGCTTTATCCTCTTCCACACTTTTTATACAGAGATGCTCTTTATTTCCTTGAAACTCTAAAACGGCTTTAAGTAGTGCTTTGTATAAACATTCTCTGCGATATTTACTTTATCCCAGTGATTTCCTGCAGCCTCTAAAAATACTTTAAGTCTTCTTATCAATTCAGTTCCATTATATGTGTATAAACCTTCCTTGAATAATACGTGATTTGGTTTCTTTATTTAGGATCTTGTTTGTGTGCTACCTTCTGTCTGTTTTGAATGAATTATCTCTTCAGAAGTTTACTTTTATTTCTCCCAAACTCAGAAGGATATCATTTGCAGCTTGCTACTTCATTGCTTTTATTCTCTGTTTTCTTAACATAAAACACAATGGCACACAGGGAAAACACACGCACACACACACACACACATAAACACAAACAAAACAAAACAAAACAAAACAAAACAAAAAACGTTATTGACCACATTTGACCTATAATGTGGAATGGTTCTAAGTTTTCCTTTTCTTTTCTTTGAATGGTGACCAAATATCCATTTTACGGAGTTTAGATTGCCATGGGAGGAGTCCAGACAACTCTCAGAAGTGCATGTGTGGTCAGCCCTATAACAGCCAAGCTCCATCTTTCAAGTATTTGTCTATTTTTCCTCTTAGTTACCACTGCTTTGGTATTGTCATCCTTTCTTTGTCAAAACTTTTTGTTACCTTGTTCTCCAATTGATCATCTTCAGTGCATTTGGTGAAACTCCATGGCTGAGCCTTCTCATGCCTGACTATTCGTTTATCCATCTTTCTTGGTAGCAGACCACTGGCCTCATTCCTGATGGTCATACGTCCCAGCAAAGAACACATTTGTTGATCTCCCTTGCAACTAGGGCTATGCAGTGAGGTGTAGTCTAAGTAGACAAATGGAGCTTCTGGGAAATTTCTTCAAGACAGAAAACTAAGTGACACTGTTCCATTTCATCTCCCACTCTTCCTCTGGCTTCTGATCTAGAAAATGTGATGCCTGATGAAAGGTAGAAATAAGAAAGTAGAAATGACAAAACAAAGCTGGAAGCCTAGTTCTCTAAGACCTTCCAAGAACACCATATCAGTCATGGACAGTCCACACTGTACAGTAGAAAAATTAAGAAATAAAACATATGCTTTTAAGTCACCGTGGCTACCTGGTAACATTGGTCAAACAGATCCCATTGCTCATGGGCGTGTCCTCATATCCTGCTCACTGATCCTTCTGCTTCTCAGATGATCATCACCATTACCAACAGCTCCACTCACTTTTCTATAGGTGAGAAACTACTGGGGGTCTCAACCTGTCCCTCAACATATAGGGACAATAAAAGATAGCTTTCTTCCCCAAACTGTCATAGAAAGTTTTGGGAAGTCCATATTTTCATCAGAACTCCTTTGAGTAACCATTATATTCATATTGCACTGGTGAAAAAATCATCTTGGAGAGATTTCCTAAGGTCTCTTAGGACGGTGGAATCAGCTCAAACTTAGGCCTGACTAAAAAACCCAACCCTCAAGTTCTGCTCTAATATTTGACATTCTCATTCCATTTTCTGGTAGCCTATAATCATTCATTTCATGTAATTTAACCCACGTGACTTGAAATAACACAGTAGTCTCATCTTTTCCCTCACTTCACTTACATTTAATGTGCTTATCTTCATGAGAATGTCCAGAGCTGCCCAAATCAATACGAGGGTCCCTCTAGTATGTTGGTCTCAGCCCCACCTACCCGCCCCCCGCCACAACCCTGACTACTCAATCTCCTCTCACATTTGGTCCCAATACCATGTCATGATCTACGAGTGCATCAGTGTATTTCTCCCACCACTGATCTGGAATAACCTTTAAAATAATAATGATTTATCTAATGAAATTATTTTTCTTTTTTAAAAGAATACTTATATTTTCTGGCTGCGTATGGTGGCTCACGCCTGTCATCCCAGCACTTTGGGAGGCCTACGTGGGCAGACCAAGAGATTGAGACCATCCTGGCCAACACGGTGAAACCCCGTCTCTACTAAAAATACAAAAATTAGCTGGGCATGGTGGTGCGTGCCTGTAATCCCAACTACTTGGGAGGCTGAAGCAGGAGAATCGCTTGAACCCGAAAGGTGAAGGTGGCAGTGAGCCAAGATGAAGCCACTGCACTCCAGCCTGGCGACAGAGCGAGACTCCGCCTCAAAAAACAACCACGACAACAACCAACTTATATTTTCTTTAGTTTGTTCTAAAACTTGTCTTCAGTGAAGGCTACCATTTTCTAGCCCCCTCTAGTACAGTGCTCTGTGTTGTGCCTGAAACTCCCTCATCTGCTTTGTATCTAAAAATATACATACAAACACAGATTTTTTTAAATCACATTTTATTTAAGCCAATTCCAACAGACCTAGATGAGATAGCATCATTCATCACCTTTCCTTTTCCTTTTGTTCTTTGCTTAACAGCATTTACCACTACTTCCATATTAAACACTGTCTCCCTGTCTCCAGTTCCAGATCTTAAATTCTACAAAAGCACACGTTTTGTCATATTCATTTTTATATCCTCAGCACCTAAGACAGTGACTGAAACGTGGTGCATGATTATTACATGTATGTGCATGAAATGAACATCTTTTCAAACCTTTTGAAAACATCTTTTCAAAAATCTTTGCCAACACCTGGAAGGCGGGTATTTAGCAGGAATCTTCTTGTGTAGCTACAGGGATCTCCATTTTACTAGTAACAAAATTAAAGTTGAGAAAAGTGGAGGGCGTTGCTCAATTTCCAGCCACTAAGAAGCACAGATTTAGAATGTGAGCCTGCATCTTTCTGTTTGAAAAATCTTGGCTCTTTGAATTGTATCAGGAGCAGAACTGTCCTCAAAGCCTCACTGTTAATGTTCAGAGATCTTCGCTTTCTCAGCTGTTTATCATGCTATTCACTCTCCTTTAGCAGTGACATCTGGCAGGAAACAATGCTGCTTTATCTTTCACTTGGTCTTTCACCATTAGTGCCCGCTTTCACACTTTCTCTCTGAATCCTGAAACGGTCCTTGCAGAGGCTCCCCCTTTACCCTCCCAGGCTCTGCTCATTTCTTGCAAGGTGAGCACTAGATGGGGAGGCATAGACCACATTTGCATCTGTCATTCTCTCCTTATTTTGACTGACTTTACCTTCTCTATAAGAGCTTTTCTCAAGGTTTTGATTTTCATCCCATATTTACTTTCATCCATTATATGTCCTTCATGATTTGACTCTGTGGGTGGTCATAGATATTTTGCTCTTTAAAATTGGGGGATTTATTCCATGCTTTCAGGGTTCTTTCCCATGGCCATTTTATTAAACCAAAACACTTCACACAAACAGAGCGTTTATGATGAAAAGAACGTCTTCATTACCAATTCCATGGCCTACAGGCAACCAATGTGAGCTGTCATAAGTTTCTTGAGAGTTGCTATAAAATTGTTAAAGTATATATTCTTCCCCTGGCATCTTATTACCATTATACCTTCATCTTCCTCAGTCATTCTTCAGGTATTTTAAATTTTATCTTTAAACTAATGTTGGTTTCCTAGATTTTAAAAGTTTATTTCATTTTAAGAGAATGTTCTTAGCTATGAACTGCTTTTCTGATCACACAGTGGTATAATTTTTTCTTTCTTTCATGTCTCCTAAGTCCATCCTGCTTTTTAAATCAAATAACACCTCCAAAATCCAGGACTTTATAATTCCAAGAATAGGCTTCATGGGTCATCATCTCTCTAACTTAACCCAAAATTCCCTCCCCACTGCCGAGAGAAAGAATAAAGTTTTCTAAGAAACACTTATTCTATCAGAAAAGCACTATGGATTTGGGCTTAGGTGTTTTTCTTCTAAGCAACAAATATATATCACCTAAATCTAATCTTTCCCTTCAAAGGACATGACGTCTCAACATCTACTTATGCCTAGAATAAGGATCCCACCATTTTGGAGTAGTTGTTCTCTCTGATTATTTCCTAACATCATTAAGCTCTGTCTCTGTCTCCTCACTGGTTCATTTTCCACGCGTGGACCTCATGGTTCTCCCTTCTCCTTTCTTTATCGGAAGTTCTCTCCTTTCTGTCATACCTCACCCCAGCCCCTATGTGTCTTGCACCACTTGAAATTCACCATCCACCCCTCGCCCCATTTCCTTCCTCCACAAATCATCTGCTCTACACCTATTGCCACCTTTTGACCACCAGATGACTGCAAAAGCTATTGCTTAAAAATGGCCCCCTAACTACTCTCCCCACAGTCTTGGAAGCTGTGCATGTCCCCTTCTCTTAAGCCTTTCTTTCTCTAGCTTGATTAAAGATCAAGGTTAATCATCAGTGACTTCTCTTATTTTTTCTCTGTCTTCTCTACTCCTGTTTCTTTATCTCTTTTCAGCTTTGCCTTTTTTTTTTTTTTTTTTAATTTGGTCCACAGGACTACAACTTAAAAGCTAAGCAAACATTGTCTAACTATGGTGAACCAAAGCAACTATTTTATTTGCAGTTTGTTTGAACACAAATCCCAGGGAGATACAGAATTTTTCCCTTCTTTAAATTAGTGTAATGGAATTGGCAAATGAGCAGACAGTCGTAAATTCTACCTCGCTTGACAAACTTCTGTTTAATCCCTAAAGCTATGGCATCAATTGGGTCAAGCAGTAGTATTTCTAAATTAGCATTTCATTTAAAAGAGAAAACACAGAAAACACATGCTAGGATTTTCTTTCCCATCTGTTTTCCCAGCCTGATCATTCAGCAGACCAGGACTGTGATGAGGGACATCATATGATAACAGCTCAGGGAAGTTGCTCACTCTTACTGACATATAACTTCTAGAAATTAGTTTTTAGGGGCAAGATACAAAGGACAAGAAGAAAAAAAAACTTTTATCTTAAATATCATGCTACATGTTTTTCTTAATAGTCATGTTATTTTCAATCCTTTATAGCTACTCGGATATTTGAAGATAAGGTAAACACATTCGATTATAAAATTTTAAATTTCTTTTAGTTACTTTATTCCTGTTTCTTTTGTGTTTTCTGCCCCTTGGAGGTGTTTATTTTAAGACTTCTCTTAATCCCAGTTATCATCCCTAGTTGTAAATTCACTGGTCACTAGTGGATAACAGTCACATTAAATCAGTTTTCCCAAATAAAGAGGTCATTTGGAACAGCTCATTTATCTATTTAAAGAAATACTTACTAAGGAAGCAAATTTTTTTATCATGTCTTTTACGATGTTTATAAAACTTTAAAGGTCGAAAGTTGATTTGTAATTATTTTCATGCCAAAATAATTCCCATGTTCTATCATTAGTAATGTAGTTTCTGAAAATATTCTCTCTGTATCTACCTTCCTTAAACTATAGGTGATATTGCATTACAGGACAGGCGGATAGTTTCCCAAAATTTATTTAAAAGTTTTAGAAGCCACTATTGTCACTGCAATCAAGATTTGCCAATGATTTATTGAATAAAGTTTATTGAATAAATTAATTTTGCAGCTACATACAAGATATTACTCCAGTCAAAGACAGACACGAGCAATTACTGACATTTTTATCTACTATATGGTGTGTTCTGATGAACCTGACTCTATCAGCTGATTTTTTACACCTGAATTTAGGCTCTATAAATAAACATAGACTAGGCGTTGCATTTTTTAAACGAACAGATTTGGAAACCATCCCCCACCCCGCCAGCCCCCACTAGAATTGAAACCTCGTCTCCATTTCACATCAGCACCCACTGCAAGTCATGTTATGCTGTCTGTTTACTGTGTCCATGGGCTCCAGGAAGAGCTCACTTTCCCAGTGGGGTGCTTTTAGACTGTAGTCATTAGAAGGACGTGAGAATCCATCCAACTCTGCCAGCTTTGAGGCTTAGTTTTAATCACTGTTAATGAAGGTAATGATTTAGTGGGTGGAAAAATGAGTATTAAGAAGAATGATTAGACTCTACATGAGTTTTATAACGAACCTCCATAGAACCTTATTCCATGTCTCAGCTGATCTATTTAATTTCAGGTTTGAAAATTATCCCTGCGAATAAAGCAAGATTGAAAAATTCTCAAACTCAAGACATATTCAGGCTCTCTCTTTCTGTTTTTTTTTTTGAGCTGTACAATTTTAGCATTATTTCTTCCAATATCCAAAACTATGTTAGTCTGTGATTAAGTTAAAAATAACTGCTGCTTTATGTCAGAAGCTGGAGTTTCTGGATAATAATGAACTGTAATAATTTTCTAGTGACCTCTCAAGACATTTAGAAAAGCAATAAGAGAACTGAAACTCGAGGGCGGAATGCCCATACAGATATGGGAAAAATTTATTGCAGACTGAAAAATAACAACTGATTCTGTAACAGAGCCTAAGAGAAAATCCTCTTTCTCTCCCTTTTAGGCCTCTTACAAATCTCTCTTTTGCTTATTGATTTCCAAGTGGCAAGAGATACCTAAAAATGGTACCCACGAACAGAGTTGAGGAATGAAAATAAATATACAGAAGTCTGAATTTAATTCCTAAAGTCTCACAAACAGAGGAAATTGGACTAGCCCTTAAGGGCCAGTATTTGCCTAATGGCTTCTTGCTGTGAATATTACTTCAGGATTATCTTTTCATGGGAAAATAAAGGTGTTCTTCTGAGCCTATGAGGTTGAGACGGTCTCTAACCTTGAGCAAAATTGGAAAAATAAAATGGTTGTGAATTGTTTTCTTCTTTTCTGACATAACAAAGAGGAACTAGTGACAAAAATATTAGCTTAAAAGTTCACGTTCACAGACAACCTTGGGACTTACAAGGTTTAAATGAAATTTTTAAAAAATAAATTTCTATAGGCAATTAAACTGGCAAAATTTGTTTAGGAAATTCTTCATGAAGGAAGTATGTGTTCCTTTGGCACGAAAAAAAAAAAAAAGATTTTCCCATCTGTAATAACTTTATTTTGTGCATATATGTTATGCAACTCTTTGACGTATATGTTTGAAATATGAAGCCACTCTATGCTTGCCCTTTCAAATATCAGAGAGTGGTTTGTTAAGTTTTACGAAACCCTGGACATATTGATAGTATAAATGAGATGTTTGCTGGAATAAGAAAGTGAATTGCATATTCTTTAAAAAAAATAAAGCATTTGGGACAAGTGAGGACACAATTGTTTTGAATGTTGTGTGATTGAACATAGAAAAGCCAGCTTTGGGACTTTATTTTTAAGTTATTTTTAAATCCTTTCAGGTCTAAATCTGTGTTTGGTTTGAAAATAGGAGTAAGCCTCTCCCTCTCCAGTTTCAGGAAGATAACAGAGCTGCTTTGAAGAGGGAGATCAACAACGGGACCTGGGGTTCAGGTGTGCTGGGAAGGGGAGATGTGGCTCAAGTGTGCACAAGTTGTCACTTTCAAGAACAGTCCTGAAAGCAGATGATTTCCTCAGTATTTCTAGAGCCTAGCATAAGGGTGAAAAGTAGGAATTCTATTTCTGCCAGGTTTATTTCCTTCTAGAGACTGAATTTCATTAGAAAAAATTAAATGTTAACTAAAAACTTGTTTTTTCAGATGTGACCAAGGATAAAATTTACAAGAAAACCATAGTAGTAGAAAGATACTAAATTGGGTTCCAACTGCTAAGGTCAAGGTAATAAGCCTTACTGTTTTATTTTGGAAAACTGCTAGTTGAATTTCTGATTTTTTTTTTTCTTTGTCAACCTAAAAGAAAAGTACAATAGGAAATACAGGTTTAATTGGTCATATTAACTGACCTCAAATGAAGAAATTATAGATGATTGTATTTCTCTACATAGGAATTTATCATTTAATTGTTCCAGTTGAAATTGGGAGAACATTTTATTAGTATATTGTGTTGTTCTTCCTTGATTTCTAAGTTATGTAAAGCTACCCTTATTTTGTCACTTTGATGGTTATTTAGTTGCCTAGACTACAACATGAAGACTAAAGATACGACAATATATCCAAAATAAAATTATATGTCACAAATACACTGTATTTACACATGTACACATATATGTGTGTGTATGTATATATATTTGGTTTTATATAAAAATTTCTGGAGCAATCACAGATGCCTGGGGAATTACTTTTAACACTATTTCTACAGAGGTAAGGAAATACAAGTATGAATGTGAAATTTTAATCAAGGAAAATTCAAATTATAAGGCAATCTAATGATTACATCTTCTTTTGTGATAGACAGCTGAGGTTTTGAGCACCATTATGAGTTTTTCATCATGTAATACAGTTTATACAAGTTGCACAGTCTTGTGTGGAAATATGTGGCATATTTACTTTCTAACAATACTTTTTTGGGATTTTGGTATGTTTACATTGAAATAATAAGTATCCGTATACATGATGTTGATCTGGGCAGTAATTTATTTGAATATGAATCCAAAAGCAGAGGCAGTAAAAGCAAAAATAGACAAATCAGATTAAATCAAACTTAAAAGCTTCTGCTCAGCCAAGGAAATGATCAACAGAGTGAAGAGACAGCCTACAGAAAGAGAGAACATAATTGTAAATCATATATATGATCAGGAGTTAATATCCAAAATATGTACAGAACCTGAACAACTCAATATTAAGAAAACAAGTAACTTAATTTAAAATGAAACCAAAGATCTTAATAGACATTTCTCAAAAGAAGACATATAAATGGCCAAAAGCTAGATGAGAAAATGTTTAATGTCACTAATCATTAGGGAAATGCAACTTAAACCATAATGAAGTTATCATCTCATATCTTTCAGAATAACTATTACCAAAAAGGCAACAGGTAAGTAATGGAGAAGATGTGGAGGAAAGGGAATTTCTTGTACACTCTTAGTTGCAATGTAAATTAGTATAGCCACTATGGAAAACTATATGGAGGTTCCTGAAAAACATTAAAAATAGAACTACCATATGATCTAGCAATCCCACTACTGGGTATACATCCAAAAGAAATGTAATCAATGTGTGAAAGGTAGTCTGCACCTCATGTTGACTGCAGCACTGTTCACCATACTTAAGGTATAAAATTAACCTAAATATCTATCAGATGAATGAATAAAGAAACTGTGTGTGTGTGTGTGTGTACACACATACATTTGCATATTATTCAGCTGAAAAAAAAGAGTAAAATCCCAATTATGCTAAATGAAATAAGCCAGTTAGAGAAACACAGATACCAGATGATCTCACTTGTATGTGAGATCTAAAATGTTGACATATAGAAAGAGGGAGTGGGGAGGTTACTGGAGGCTGGGCTTGGGTGAGCTGGGAAGTATTGGGGGCACATTGGTCAAAGGATACAAAATGATAGAAGGAATGATGTCAAGAGATCCATTGAACAACCTGGTGACAATAAATAAACAAACAGCCATATAAACATAAGTGTCTTTGAGGAATTAGTCAAAGTTCAGAGCTTTGTAAAGGGTCGAGCAATTTCTAAAATGATTTCTGATATTGGATTGTTGCTTTGTATCTGAAACCAAGTTGTTGGAGAAGGACTTTGCTGTTTGATGTTTCCATGATCTCTATATATGCATCTCATACATGAACAAGGTGGAAGTTTCTGAAAGAAAGAAAGGTCACAGCAGGAGTCATTTACTGTAAAAGAGTGAACAAGGGCATTCCTAAGGTAAAATACACAGGAGGAAGAATCAGACTGTTAATGAGATCAAGGAGAAGAGCACTGTGTAGTGTTTTGGACAAAGATGTTTTCCAGCTGTCAGCCTCTGTATCCAGTGGGTTTTGCCTGGAACACTGTCCCCATGGCTGGCCCATTCACAGACACCCTTCTCTGAGTGCTTCATCTAACATCATCCACATCCCCAAACTTCCTCCCTAAGGTACCTCCAGTTACTCTTTATCAGTTTGACTGCTTGTTTCCCTGTTGCCTTATGTATTCCTCTTTTTACCTTTTATCTTCGCCCCTAGCTGATTCTATCAAGGCTCTTGACTTTACCTAACTCCTGAATCCATTCTTCCAGCCCAGACATCTCTGTTGAACTCCAGAATCATGTTTCCAACTGCCTACTTGACATTTCTGCTTGTGTATCTAATAAGCATCTCAATTTAACATGCTCTGCAAAGGGCCGTTCATGTGACCTCTGAACTTGTTCCACACTCAGCCTTTTCAACCTCAGTTCATGGCAGCCCGCTTCTTCATTTTCTCAGACCCAACAGTTTGAAGTCATCTCTGGCTTTGCTCTCCTTCTCTTTCTTCGTATCCTATCCACCAGATAATCCTTTAAATTAATTAATTAATTTTTTTGAGGAGACGGAGTCTTGCTCTATTGGCCAGGCTGGAATGCAGTGGCACAATCTCAGCTCACTGCAACCTCCACCTCCCAGGTTCAAGCGATTCTCCTGCCTCAGCCTCCCGAATAGTTGGAATTACAGGTATGTGCCACCGTGCCTGGCTAATTTTTGTATTTTTAGTAGAGATGGGTTTTCACTGTGTTGGGTTTCACCATGTTGGCCAGGCTGGTCTCAAACTTCTGGCCTCAGGTGATCCGCCCACCTCAGCATCCCAAAGTTCTGGGATTACAAGCTTGAGCCACTGAGCCCAGCTTCATTAAAAAACAAAACAAACAAAAAACGACGACGATGACATACCTTAGCAACCATCTAGATTCTAAGAATAAAATATATTGATAGAATGATACATAGTTTTACCTATGTCTAATGGAAATTTGACAAGTCATATAATATGTAACTCCATTTTCCAAAACTGTTTCAAATGCATGAATTAACAGGGCTTGTCTGTTACTGGTTAGTGCACAAATCAGATATATTATTTTTAATATTGAAAATATTCTAAATGTTGGGCTTCGGTTAAATCAGCTTTTAAACATTCGTAATAAAAAGTATTACATACTTCACATCTCTAAAAGTTTGTACAATATATGTAATTTTAAGATGACATAGTCTATAAATTGTGGGGGCAACAATTTTACTATGGGATGAAATAACGCAGGATGCATAATGTGGGATGAGTGTATTGCACACATTGATAAAAAAAGATTCTATAGTCTTGCACATTGCAATGAAATCTTGCTTTGACATTATTTCCTTTGGATCCAAATTGGAAATTCAGTTATTCTATCATGTATATTTTTCAAAAATTACTGGATTACTAAAGTCACCAAAGTGTCCCATGATCAAATTTGACATTGCTCTCTCTCTTTTGCTGTAAAACAGTAATAACAGACTCATTACTTTAAGAGAATATTTGACTAGAAAGATATAATGAGTACTCTGGACAGCTACATCCACTTTTTCAGGACAAAAGTAAAACCTCGTATATTTGCAATCCAAAACTAAATTTGTTGTATAAATCTATATGACAGATGTTAATCAATTTATGATATATATTTTAATAAAAACGTACAACTCTATTGTAGTTGTGTAAATGTTTTTTATTGGGCAGTTTAAGTAATTGCTATGGAAGATCCTAATAAAACAACCTAAATAAAACCTAAGGCCTCTGTCTCTAGTATAAAACCCCAGGTTCTTTTACGTGGAAACATGAATGACAATGTATTGTTGATTGAACACCTTTGTTTTTTTTTTGTATTTTTAGTAGAGACGGGGTTTCACCGTGTTACCCAGGATGGTCTCGATCTCCTGACCTCGTGATCCGCCCGTCTCGGCCTCCCAAAGTGCTGGGGATTACAGGCTTGAGCCACCGCGCCCAGCCGAACACCTTTGTTCTTCTTGAAATCTGTGTTGCTGGTAACATAACCACTGAGCTGATGGTTGAATCTCAGTTCTCTCACTTAGTAAATGTATGATCCTGGGAAACTCGACTAACTTCTTTGGACTCAGTTTCTTCCTCTGTTGTTTGACAGTTAACAATGCATGGCAATTGCTCTTAAGCGGAGTATTCCAAAGTATTCCCATCTTTCCCATGGTTCTATTGAAGGAGAATGCATAACAACCAATCACAAGATTAGTGTGTCTTTATTAGGCACTGTCTGTTTGCTCTCTTTCATATAAGAGACATACCAGTAACTGATTTTCCATTTCTAGAGGAGACTCATACTTATTCCAGAGGAGACAAAGACTTTGTTTAGAGTTTTTTCGACTAATACGTATTCCGGAGGAGACTAAATGAGACTACTGTCGACCACAAATATACACGGTGCAATCCCCATATGCCAGGGCCTTTTCCAAGGGTGTTGCATGTGTGAACTCCTCTAGTCTTTGGATCAATGTTTGGAGGTGGGCTCTATTATTTTCATCTCTTCTGCAGAGGAAGAAATTAAGTCCCGAGAAGTTAGTTAAGTTTCCAAGGGTCATACATTTACTAAGCGACAGAACTGATATTCAGCCGCTAGCTCAGTGGCTTTATGTTAACAACAAAGCAGATTTCAGGAAGAATAATAAGGGTGTTAAGAAAGAATCTCATGAGGGGGATGAGGTTGTTATTGCTGGGGAGTGAAAGAGCAGAGCTGAAGGTTTTAGCACTGAGGGCCAAAAATTCCCATCAGCAGAAAATGGAATAAGTCTACTTTAACAACATGTTTACAAAATTGCACATTTACTAATACAAGCTGCATTGATTTTGTTTTATTCATTATGATAGAAGAAAGCCTTTAATGCTGTTTGCTGCTACAGAAGGGCAGAAACGTTAAAAGATAACCGAAAAACTAAGTCACTTTCCAATGTGATAAAACTTGCTCTCTACAAAGGGAATATATTCAAATCCATGGCAGATCTCAAACTATTAGAATACAGATATATTAAATTATTCATTGATTTTGGCAAATTATGAGGAACACAGGTTTTGGAAGATAATCATCTGACTAAACACAATTTGATTAATTTTAAATAAACAGAACTTCATCTAATTCAAAATATGGAATCTATTCCCATAGCAGACATTTAGCAATTTCATTTTGGATGATCTTATCTCATTTCATTTACAAAAAAAAACATGTATCCTTCACATTCCTAGAATAGTCTTTGTTAGTGCAAGTGGATTAGTGAAAGTTTAGTAAACATATTCCTAAATATTAGAGAGCCTACTTTATAATAAGCAGCTACAAAGTGGAATGCACTTTTTCTTCTCTCTCATTTTGTTTTAATTCAGTGCATTCAGAATATCAGGCAGCCAAAGAGCAAGTAGGGATCCTGTTTGTTCAAGCATTGTCCGAGATGCTTAAGGCCCATGGGTGACTGACTTCCACAGAGTTCTGCCCTGAGGAAACTGGCAATCCAACCAGATAGAGAGACCTGAAACTTCAATAGACCCAAGACACCTGAAAATTATGAAGCATAGCTATTTATTTCAAGGAAATTCGTTCAATTCCCATTTCATAGTTGTCAAGTAATATAAACTGTGTGTTTTAGAACCCTCTTTAACAATAGTAAGTTGACATCCTCTCAAGCTTGGGTGTTTGGTCGGTGTGGACCCACGTGGGTTCAACATGCTTATCAAGAAGTATTTCTGTTCGAGGCCCATCTACCCTGGCCACGACATGATGTTCGTCCACAACGATTGCAAGCTGTTCAGATTTTGTAAATCTAAATGTCATAAAAACTTTAAAAAGAAGCACAATCCTCCCGAAGTTGGAGGACCAAAGCATTCCGGAGAGCAGCTGATAAAGATCTTACAGTGGATAATTCATTTGAATTTGAAAAACGTAGAATTTGAAAAACCTATCAAATACCAGCGAGAGCTATGGAATAAATCTACGGATGCAATGAAGAGAGTTGAGATCAAACAGAAAAGCCAGGTAAATTTATAATGAACAGATGGAAGAAAAATAAAGAGCTACAAAAAGTTTAGGATATCAAAGAAGTCAAGCAAAACATCCATCTTCTCCAAGCCCGTCTTACAGGCAAAGGGTAGCAGGTGGAAGAGAAAATGATAGAAAATGGATACAAAAGTTAAAGAGGATGTGAGATGGAGGAATGCTTCTTAAACATCTCTGTAACCATTTCCTTTTATGTACATTTGAAAATGCCCTTTGGAGACTCGGAACTGCTGATTTTTAGTTTATTTTTTATGGGTAGTTCAACTTAAATGAAAATGTAATATATCTCTCCTACATTGCCATCTACAAACATCCAGATATTACGGATGTTAGATTGCCTTCAGTGTTAAATTTCACTGACGATGTACTTATGTAAATCATAAAAAATCTGCTTGTAGCTATGGAGTGAATTGTGACGTAAAAATGCTTACGTCATTTGGATGATGACGTTAGGGCAGTGTTTGGTATAAAAACTAATGGCAAAAATTAGTGGCTGGATGTATAAAGTAAAATCTTCTTTGCAGTAAAATATCCTTTGTTAATGTTATGGGAAGGGGAGGGGATACAACAAGGAAATTACAATTTGTATGACAGCGTCAATATTATTTTGATTTTAGTATTCCTGTTTTGGTTTAATTTGCAAGCTCAGGATAGCTAACGACATTGTTGATGAAGCCCTCATTGTGCTGGACTGTTTTGACCCTGGTTTAACCCTTCTGATAGGGAGTTGTGGATGTTGGAGTGAGCACTGAATAATCTTTAACCTGGAGTGAATTAGCTGTAGGAATTTCCACGTTGGAGAATATACAGTTCTAACTTGAGATTTCTGGTAGAACCAACTTTATTTTTCTAGCTTAGCAATGATCTAGAAGCAGGGGAATCCCAGTGCCTTTTAAAGTTATTATGTGTTTCTTTTAAAAGCTCTTGTTTTGAAAGTAAATTTATGGGTACAACATCGTTTATTATTTGCACATAAATAAAATCATTTAAAAAGTAAAAAAAAAAAAAAAACTAATAAGTGAGGTGTTGGTAGATTTACTGACTCCCAAATATCCTAATTCAAGAATCATATCAGACTTGTTCTGAGATGAAATCATAAATAATTGGAAAGGGGTTCATATTTTTGTAATTTGATATAATTTTTGTTGAACTTTGATTTTATTTGATTAACTTTGTAATTTTTTGTAGTTGCATATGACAGAGAATATGATTTAGATTTTTTAAAAAAGCCACTTTCCAAATATTCTGTTTAAGTCCCAAAATGAAACTTAAAATAGTATTAGCATAATTGATATTACTGTAAATACTGCACTTACTAAAACTAAATAAGTAGGACCAGTTAGTTAAAATGTTGAAGGCGTTAACTTCATCATGAAAATTAAGGTGAGACCTGAAGAAAGAGCAAGATGATTGGTGAATAAGAACAGAGTGAAATATTTTTATTGAAAAGAAATCTTATAAAACAAGTGAAAGACAAAGATGCATTTTTTAAATCACAAGAAAAGTGTAGGCTCTATTCAACTCCATAAGTCTTCCATTGCCACTATTTACAAATCAATTTCTCCTTATAACTTTCCAAATGCTGATGAAATCACAGAAATGTAAAATCTAAGTGTATGTTTAAAACCTCTGGCGGACCAATTTCCTTTCTAGCCCATAATGCTCTAGTTAAATATGAATGTCTATTTTTACAGTTGCTAATAGCAGATATAAGTTCCATTCCCTTTGCTTTTTTAAAACTTTTATAGCAAACCTGAAAGGTTGGAGATAAAACTTTATACATTTTAAGTTTAGTTCAAGTAAAAACCGTTCCTTTTAAATTTTACAGCAATTGAGGGACTTTGAAAAAACATGCTCCATCTCAACTTTTAGTTAGAATTCTATTGAGGCCAGAAGTACTTGTTTTCTTCCTTTTCAGGATACCAAAACAGAAAATCTAACACGTGTGTTGATAATCTACCTTGAGATTTTGAAAGTCCATATATTAAAAAATGTTTTCATACATAAAGTTAATTATCTTGCAATTATATATATTATATAATATATAATATATATAATACACACATATATATGAAATAACTCTTATTTGGAGAAGAACAGTTCTTTACCGTCTCTTGTTAAGCTGATAGTCTATCTATTCTCTTCTTATACTAAATGATGCCGAGCCACGTCCTTGCATAGTAACACAATAATATAACAAGTACATCTTCTATTGTGACCATTTTCCCCTCCCACCTCTATTTACAGTATGGTGGAGACAAATGCCTTTCTTAGTTTGTCATTGATTATTACCTGCCTTTTGAACCCTGGAGACATTTCTCAAATGTTCATCCTTACAAACATGTCATCTTTCTGTGTTTTCATGGTGCTATTCAGAGCAGTACTTCTTGGCCACTTTGGAATTCGTAAGGAGAAGGGGTAGAATAAAATTTTTAGTCAATTTTATAATGCCTATTTGAAAAATTGAAAATGAACTGATTCTATACAAAATAACCATCTTAAAATCTTCTCGGCTAATAGAAATACTTGAAGGAGAGACTGTAATTTCTGCAAATCAATGACGATCAACTGGAGAAGACAGTATTTGATTTTCATGTTAATCACAAAAGTGTTCTTGGTTACAAGTAGGTGAAAAACACTGATTTGAATGCTCTGTGTTTTGATACTGTGATAATAATTCCTCATTATTTTCAATATGAGAAAACTACTTACACTGACATTTTATATATGTGATATATGTAAATGTATGTAATACATAATATAGTACTAAAATATCATATATATTATATCATACATATAAAATGTTGGAGTAGGTAGTTTTTCTCATACTAAAATAGAATAATTCTTATCACACTGTAATATGTAGTATATGATATAAAATATAAGATTATATATATGTTATAAATATAATATGTAAGTATATTATATCTTATATATACACACATGCATATACATACATGCACATACACGTATGTTGTCTGGGTTTTTTCTTTTTTCTGGGAGGTTGAAGCAGGAGGGTAATGAATTATTATCTAATTTACCAAATGTATTTAACATTTTAAATTGCATATTTATTTCTAATTCTGGTACTGCACTATATTTTGAGATGCAGTATAAATGAAAATTCTACATTATATCCACCCTGTAGGGCTTTGGTAATTCAGTAGGAGTGAGGGACAACCAGTCACAGTAGTGGTGATTTCAAGCTGAGACATGTACCCTGAAGGGAGGAGTTTTGGAGATGTGAGAGCAGGGACCAGCTTGACCTGGAAGGGCTTGGTGGTCAGTGCTGGCATAGCATGCAGTCCCAAGAAGTATTTCCTGTGTGAGTGACACTACCTGAGAGCTACAATAGTTCACACTCTTAGGCACAGAAGCTTTCCCTGTACATGGAGCATGTCCATCAAGTAGGCATTTTTCTCTTGAACTCTCAAAGTAAAAATTGTTACAGATTTACTAATAAATGCTGAGGCTGTAGTGTTTTCATCTAAATACATAGCCTGGAAATGATACCTTAATTTCAGAGTAGTGGTGAGTGTAAACATTATTGCAAAATGCCTATAACATAATATGAAAATATCTGTAATTTTCCTTGGTAAGACACAAAGATACTGCCCATTCTTCTGTGGTTTGTTGTCTATATAATTGAAAGGAAAGTCACCTGTTAGTTAAAGGTGGTTGAACATGAATATGTAATTATTTTTCCCATTTGAGTTCATGAATCTTATGAATATCCACAGATGACTTCAGTGAAATAATCCTAATGGAGAAAGTTCAAGGGTCTCTTCTTGTTGCCTAAATAAAGAATATCCGCACTCTAAATTCCAGCTCTAGACTCGTTAGCTTTATAGCAATCTCACAGGTACTAGCATAATCTAAGCACGGTTATTTATGTTTTCTTTTTTTTATATACTCAGAAGACCAGTATCAAATGTACAGATCCAATACCGGATGCCATTGCCACTTTTTAAAAAATGAAAAAAATACTTTTCTAGAAAAATTGCAGAAATCTAGTTTCCAAAATTTTCACATTAGAGGGAAGGCTTCAAGATTATCTTTGACTTTTATGTAGGCATAATCAATGGGAAAACCACCTGGAGTTTCAAGAACATTGTAAGTTATCATGTCCTCTTTATAGAGTAATAATATTTTATTCTTGAGGACAATTATGATGTGACATGCACACTTAAAACCTGAATGGAGATATTCATGATTAGAATCACATTTTCTGAGATCTTATTAAGTACTTCATACTATGCTAGGTATTTTACACATTCTAAATCCCAAAGAATTGTGCAAGATCAGAGAAATGAGCCCTAATTTACAAATGTGGAAACTGAGGCTGAAGTTTGTCTGGCTCCTGTTGCAATTTTGATTCATGTTTTCCAGGTGTTTAATAGAAGTCATGCCTCCCAGGCATTTGATTCTGTAGAATAGGACAGGCAATATCATAAAACTTTTTTTGCAGGGAGTATTTTGGATGCAAAGGCCTCCTTAGGAACAAAGCTTTACTATGGTAGACTCCTTCTAGAAATGTCTGGAAGCCGTTCTGTTTCTACCTTAGTGCTTTCAGTTAACCTCAAAGCTTCTCGAGTAATTAAAAACTGTTCTCCTGCTTTGTTGTTGATGCATTCAAATTTATTTTGATTCAGTTGGAAGGCTTTGTGATGAATACCCTTATCTAACTTGTCACTGTCTCCTAGATTTTGGGCTCCTGTGGCAAACTATTAGAGAGGCAGGATCTTGGAGTTGGTCTGGAATTTCTTTTTCCTGGTTATTCTTCTGAGGTGTCCTTTTATCAGATTGACTGCACTGAAGTGCTCATAAATGTAGTTGAACTGAGAGCTCTCATAAAGGGAAAATTCTCTCTCTCTCTTTTTATGCACTCACTCTTAGCAGCTCCATCAAATCATTGTTTGATGCATTAAACTATAGCATCAAACTCTTCAGATTTCATGATGTCAATCAAAACCTTGTCTTGGGACCCCGAAATGATGTATTTTATTTCATAATTATTATTTTCACCTGAATACCACTCTTCTTTCTTTAACCAAACATATTAAATCCTATTCAAATCTATTCTCCATTTCCGTAAATGTTCCTATCTACCTAGTCACAAAAATCATATATTAGAAATATTCTTTTGTTCTTTTTCATGTATCTGTCTCCCCCGAATATCTATCAACAATTCTGGCAGTTTTGCCAACAAATGACATTTCAACATGCTTGAATTCTCTCCATCTCAACTCTAGCATCTTATGTATTTATGCTATAATTTATTCATTTCAAGAAATGTATCTATAGCACCTGCTAGGCATCAGATACTGTTCTAGCTACAAGGGCATAATACTAAACAAAAGCAAACTTCTGTTCTCTTGGAGAGTACAGTGGACATTATGGAATGCCTTCAATTTGCATAATGGATACCAATAATTATTTTGGAGGGAACAATATATTCCAGTAACACTATGTTCTCTGTGTAGAGTTCTACTGCTAAGTACTCTGATTTCCTTGAACATAACAGAATAGAATCAAAGTCTCTTCTGCTCATCTAACTAACTAGGTTTAACGTAGGTCATAATGAGCTAAGAGTAAGTGAAACAACATAAACTATTGACGTTCACAGTATTTACGTTATTCTTTAAGGGATTGCAGGTCTTGACTTGCATAATAATAATGCTCTACCCCAAAACCTTAAATTATATGGCATTTTGATAACTGTCTTGATTTAATACTCCTGTCTCCTTCAGTTTCAACACAATTGTTTCAGAACAACTTGTATTATTGCATGTTCTCAAAATATGGTGTTAACAAAAAAAGGTTATAGAATTTCAAATGCCAGTCAATCTAGGAAATTTGCCAAGTTTCACTGTTTGAGTTTAGAGAGACAGAATTAAGTTAGTCCAACTTTTGACAAAATCGAAGAAACAGAAATTTCTCAACAGAATTGTTTCTTTTCTATTTTGCCAACTCTGTGTTTCAACAACCATTAGGATTTTGATGAACATGCTTTTTTTTTTCTTTCTTTTTTTTTTTTTTTTTTCATGAAAAGTACAGGAGCTAGCAGGCCGATAAGGTAAAAGCAATGTTGTCGTTTAAAACTACTTTCTCTAATTTTTTTCTATTAACTTTCAGAATAGTTTGGTTCTGAAAATAATGGAGCAAACATTAAATTAATATTTAATGTATTATCAAAGAGATTTCAAAATCTTAAAGTAATTGATCTATTTTGGAATTATGAAAATACAGGCATACCTCAGAGATATGGCAGGGTAAGTTGCAGACAACAGCAGTAAAGCAAATATCACAATAAAGCGTCATATAAATTTTGTGGCTTCTGAGTGCATATATAAAAGTCGTGTTTACACTACAGTATAGTCTATTAAGTGTCCAACAGCATTATGTCTACAAAAACAATGTACCTATCTTAATTAAAAATACTTTAGTGTTAAAAAATGCTAATGATCATCTGAGCCTTCACAAGCCATAGTGTTTTGCTGGTGGAGGGTGTATCCTCATTGTTGATGGCTGCTGACAGACAAGGGTGGTGGTGGCTGAAGGCTGGGAGGCTGTTGCAATTTCTTAAAATAGGATAACAGTGAATTTTGTTGCATCGATAGACTCCTTTCAGGAGAGATTTCTCTGTAGCATGAGTTTCTGTTTGTTACCATTTTACCCACAGTAGAAATTTGATCAAAACTAGAGTCAATTATCTCGTTTCCTGCCACTGCTTTATCAACTAAGTTTAGATTCTGTTCGAAGTCCTTTATTGCCATTTCAGCAATGTTCAAGGAGTAGCCTCCGTCTCAAGAAACCACACTCTCTGCTCATCATAAGAAGCAACTCTTTGTCCATTCAAGTTTTATCATGAGTTCATACAAATTTAGTCATATCTTCAGGTGCGACTTCTAACTCTAGTTCCCTTGCTATTTCCACCATATCTGCAGTGACTTCCAAACAGTAAATGTTTTGAACTCCTCAAAGTTAGGCTTGATAGTTGGATCAACTTCGTCCAATTCCTGTTAATGTTGATGTTTCGACTTCCTCCCATGAATCATGAATGTTTTTAATGACATTTAGATTTTGTCTAGAAAGTTTTCAATTTTCTTTGCCCCAGTTCATCAGAGGAGTCAGTATGTCTGGCAGCTGTAGCCTTTCAAAATGTATTTCTTAAATAATAAGACTGGAAAGTCAAAATTACTCCTTGATCCGTAGGTTGCAGAATGAATATTGTGTTAGCTGACAGGAAACGGCGTTAATCTCCTTGCATATCTTCACCAGAGATTTTAGGTGGCCAGATGCACTGTCAATCAGCAGTCACATTTTACAGGAATTTTTTTTTTTCCGGATCAGTAGTACTCAACAGTGGGCTTAACGTATTCAGTAAACCATACTGTAGACAGATGCACTGTCATCCTGGCTTTATTGTTGTATTCATAGGGCACAGGCAGAGTAGATTTAGCATAATTCTTATGAACAGGAGGATTTTCTGAATGGTTAATTGGCACTGGTTTCACCATAAAGTTACCAGCTGCACTAGTCCCTCACAAAGAGGGTCTGCCTGTACTTTGAAGCTTTGAAACCAGACACTGACTTCTCTCTAGCTATGCAAGTCTCAGGTGCCATTTTTGTCCAATGTAAAGCTCTTTTGTCTACGTTGAAAAATCTGTTTAGTGTATTCTCCTTTATCAGTTCTCTTACATAGATTTTCGGGATAACTTGCTGCAGCTTCTACATCAGCACTGACTGCTTCAAACCTGGCACTTTTATGTTAGAGATGGCTTCGTTTTTTAATCTCACAACCAATCTCTGCTAGCTTCAAACTTTTCTTCTGCAGCTTCATCACCTCTCTCGGCCTTCATAGGACTGAAGAGAACTAGGACCTCACTCCAGATTAGGCTGTGGCTTAAGGGAATGTCGTGGTTGGTTTGATCTTCTGTCTAGAGGACAAACACTTTCTCTGTATCAGCAACAAGGCTGTTTCCCTTTCTTATCATTCCTGTGTTTACTGGAGTATTATTTAATTTCCTTCAAAAATTTTCCTTTGTATTCACAACTTGGCTACATGTTTTGCACAAGAGAGCTAGCTTTGGGCTTATATTAGCTTTCAGCGTGACTTCCTCACTAAGCTTAATCATTTATAGCTTTTGATTTAAAGTGAGAGATGTGCGAGTCTTTCACTCGAACATATAGAGGCCATTGTAGGGTTATTAATTTGTTTATTTTAATATTGCTGTGTCTCAGGGAATAGAGAGGACTGGAGACAGGGGAAGAGATGGGTGAATGGCCTGTTGGTGGAGCAGTCAGAACACATACATTGATCAAATACGTTTGCTGCCTTCTATGGGTGTGGTTCATGCCACCCCAAAATAATTACAATAGTAACATCAAAGATCACAGATCATCATAACAGACATAATAATTGTGAAAAACTTTGAAATATTACAAAAATTACCCAAATGTAACAGAGAGACACAAAGTGAGTTTATACTGTTGAAAAAATGGCACTGATACATTTGCGAATTCAGGGTTACACACAACTTCAATTTGCAAAGGATGCAATATCTGCAAAACACAATTAGGCAAAATGAACAACAACATATGCCTGCATCTGAAGTTTAGTTTTTATCTATATGTCACAACATGAAGTTATTATTTTAACTAATAGTTTGAAACTTTGCACTGCTCTAATGAAGGTTGTATTTCCCAAAATGCACTGGACATTGATAAGCATCCGATCACTAAAACTTTTTTATATAATAAGCATTTTCATTTTTGTTTGCATACTTATTTCAGTACTTTCTTTATGCATTACTTCTTGCATTGACCAATTTGTTGACCTTCATAGGGTATATTTTCAGGGTAATATATATTTTTAAAGAACTGTGTAAATTCCAACCACATCCATTTGTAAGAAAATACACCTTTCCCAATTTTTCAGCTTTTCTCAAAAGTGAAAATTTGGCATAAGTTCAGCAGCACTGCATGACTCAGCATATCAATATCAACATTTGAAACAGCACTTCTCCCCGTACTTGAAATTCTTAAGTAGAACTTAAGGAAAACTATTCCTATTTATCTTTTAGGTTTCTTGCAATGCCCAGTGAAGTGCCTAGGCATTTTACAAATATCTGTTGAAGGAATGAATGCAACTGAAGCTCACTTCAGTGATGTTATGCATAGTTACGCTTCAGAGTGACTTTCTTTTGCTTTGCTTAATGTACATGGCACAATTTTGAGTGATGAGAGAAGGGTACTTATTATCTATGACTTGTAAACACTTGACAATTGCTAAAGCACAACGTGGTTTATGATATATCACGTGATTGGACATTATATGGTCAACTTTCTCTGTTTTAGCATTGTTTCTTTTGAACTTTGCCTAATGACCAACAAATTAAGTATACTCAAGTATAAACAGTTTTCCTGCTAATTAGTATCAATTTTTTTCCCCATTTTAGACTCTCTCATTTTCTTTTCACATTTTGATCAGCAGGAATTATATTATTACATTTTCCAGAGCTGTGCCCTGGCAACAGATATTTTATCTTTTTCCCAAATTTAGTGAACGCCAAGGTGTTAGATGTGGTGAAAAGAAAGCTATTTAGTGTTCTGCTCCCCCTCCTGGCTGAGTTTCATATTACAGTTTGAGTTTCTGAGTTTCTGAGTTTCATAATACAGGTTGAGTATTGCAGTTTCTATTGTAAAGTGATACAACAGAAATTTCTAGCCTATATGTGCATTCGTAATCTTCTGTTAACATCCTGTTTGTGTTCAGATCCTTCTTTCATTTAAAATATACTTCATTATTATAGATTTGTTTGGATCCGGATTCAAACAAACCAGTGCTAAAATAGCATAATATTAGAAATCTAAAACAACAAAGTAATTATGGAGTGGGTAGCAAGAAATTATTGTTGATTTTATTAATTTAATACATATGGTTATATAGGAAGATGTCCAATTTTTGTAAATGTATGTTGGTATATGCAGGACTAGGGTGACATAGTATCTGTTATTTGCTTCAAAGTACCCTATTTAAAAAGTGTATTTAAAGGTCACTTTCATAGAGGTAGAGAGTAGGATGGTGATGGAAGCAGGAAAGGGTAGGAGGAAAAAGGGGGAGAGTGAGAGGTTGGCTAACAGATACAACATTGCAGCCAGGTAGGAGGATTAAGCTATAATGTTCTCTAGCACTGCAGGGTGACTAGAGTGAGCCATTTGTTGTATATATTCAACTAGCTAGAAGAGAATATTTGGAATATTCTCAACACAAAGATGATACATGTTTGAGGCCATGGATTTGCTAATTACCCTTATTTGATCATAACATACCTATGTATCAAAATATCACACCATACCCCATAAATATGTACAATTATTTTGTGCCAATTAAAAATAATTACTGGGATCTATGTACAACACCATGATTGTAGTTAACAATATTGTATTGTATAGTTGAAAACTGCTAAGAGATAGATTCTAAGTCTTCTCATCATACCAAAGAAAAAGTTAACTATGTGAAGTAATAGATGTATTAATTAATTTTATTATGGTGACCACTTCACAATGTCTACAGAGCATATATCTCAAAATATTGAGCTGTATACCTTAAATACATACAATTTTTATTTGGCAATAATATGTCAATAAAGTCATTAGTAGGAATAGTAATTTAAAATATTTAACCATTTTAATTGGATATATGGATCAAATGTAATAAAATGTGAAGTCATTATTCAAAATTTTGAAAAAACTTTTGAGTCAGCATGATAGACATATGGGAGTCATTATAGTATTCACTCGACTTTTTTACATATCTGAAATTTTTTTCCAAAATTAAGTTTTAAAATGTTTCTTGATTGTGATGATGAAGAAAGCTTCCACAACTATTCCCTAGCAGAAATAATATTCACGACATTTGGGACTAAGGAAAGTGATTGAACTATTACTAAAGTTGAGACTGTGAAAACCACAGACAACACAGTTACTGTCTCAGATTTGATGGTCATGTCGATAATTCAGTAGATTTTAAATGCCCAGGGTGTCCGTCGTTTCCCCCATTCACAACTCCTTTCAGAGCTCAGAGTGGAAATGAGCCCTGCTTCTGAGCCAGGAGGAAGAGGCAGGAGCCTCAGCCCTGGCCTGTTACTTACAGGGTAGGACTTTGCGGCCCCAGGGAAGTGACCGTACCAAACCCCATGGAGAGCCCTGCTGGAGCCGGGCTTGAAACCGCGGTGTCCTTTTCCTAGTTATCTCCCTCCAACATAAATGAATTCGTTTTCGTGTTAAACATTTTGAAAGGTAAACACACTTACGGTTGCATTAATTTCATTTAAACAAATCCAGGACAACAAAAATTCTCTCGAAAGTCAAGGGCCCTTTAGGACCCAAATGCAGATGAGAAGCAACATTGCTTTAAAAGATGGTAAAGCAGATGATTCCAGCAGCCACACGTACTAGGGGCTTAGCATATCAGGGATGACGGTAAGCGCTCCTCTCACTAGGCCACCGCATGCTCACCGCAAACCTGTGCCTAAGTCCTGGTGCCAGGTCCCATTTTCCAGGAGAGAACAATGAAGCCTAGAGAAGTGCAGTGACTTGCCCAGGTCCTCACAGCTGATGAGCAGGGAAGGTGACCTCAGGGCAGGCCGGATCAGTCCACAGTCAGGGCCTGAGTTGGGAGCCAACTAGAATGCTTTTGGATTAAGAAGGTACAACAATGTTTCAATGTTGGAACAATGATGCCTGTTGCCCTGCCAAGTCTCACCAGCCAACACTAGTTATGTTTTGTGTTTCCTTTTTTACCCTTTTTTTATAAATAAATTTCTGCATTAAATCACATCTCTGAATCACGTTTTTCCTGGTAACTGCTGGTTATTTTTTTGTAGGGGGAGTTTGGTTGCAAATGTGCATGGTTACTCACTATTTTTTTCCAGTCCAGTCCATATTATTTTTCTATCTTAAGCATCTCCCTCCACAATTGTGTATTCAATAGAATCCATCTCACAGAAAATCAACCTAACAAATCCCCTTCTCAAGCCACAGAGGTCTCTATGTTAGATTTACTTAGCCAAAGCCAGCTGGAAACAATTTCTCTTCTCCTGTGATAAGTAAGTACATTGATGTAGAAGCTACTTTTCAGGATAAAATAGCTACACTTTTTAAAGTGCCTCGTACATCTAAAAGCCTGTGTGTCTATAACTTGCATAGGCTTTAATTAGAGTTATATTTGGAAGAACTGGAGGACATATTTTAATTAGATACCTTAAAAATATTTCTTATTACTGTGTAGCAGTCCCACATAAGTCCTCAGGTACTGTATTTATAACTTACATTAAAGTCAGGAAACGGAGGAGCAAATTTCTAGAGCAATAAAGTGGTGGGTAACAAATGCTAAACTCCACTTCTTTTGTTCCCGTTAACAGAAGCTGAGTGAAGAGTATGCAATCTCTATGTACTATTTTTGCACCCTTCTGTGAGCCTATAATTATTTCAAAATTAAAAAGTTTTAAAATCTGCTGCTTTCAAAAAAAATCATGAATTTAAAGGTAAAGAAATTTAGGTCAAGAAAACAGTTAATATTTCAGTTCTACAAAGCTCAGTGTAAATAACAGAAAAAATAACACAAAAAGCAGTATCCCTAAGCAAGTTTATGTTAGCACCCAGCACTATGATACTATTACACCATACCTTATATCATACTTTTTTTTTCTAATTAACAAATAAAATGACTAGAAGTTTCTGAATGGAGAAAATGCCTGTGAAAATGTGTGGTAAGTTATATTTTATGAAAAGTTTAACTCTTTTCAAAGAAAGTAAAAAAGTTTATTTTCATGTAATAGAAAATATGGTTTTAAAAAAGCTTTTTGTATGTGTGGTGTGTATGCGTGTGCATATGTGTGTGTGTGTGGGGGGGTCTTTGGGGCAGAGAGGTAACTGACAAAATAACTAGAACTGAATGGGGGACCAATAAAAGATTTGGGGCTGGGCGCCGTGACTCACGCCTGTAATCCCAGCACTTTGGGAGGCCGAGGCGGGTGGATCACCTGAGGTCAGGATTTCGAGACCAACATGGTCAACATGCTGAAACTGTGTCTCTTCTAAAAAAAAAGAAGAAAAAAAAATTAGCTGGGCGTGGTGGCATGTGCCTGTAATCCCAGCTACTTGGGAGGCAGGGCAGGAGAATCACTTGAACCCGGGAGGCGGAGGTTGCAGTGAGCTGAGATAATGCCACTGCACGCCAGCCTGGGCAACAAGAGCGAGACTCAGTCTCAAAAAGAAAATATATATATGTATATATATAGGATTTGGGATGTGAGGCAATTTCTTCAGAAAGATCAATTCAGAACTCCCTGATGATGGTACTTTTATCTCCATTTCAAATGCACAGACTAACTTAATCCTATTCTCTGTTTTCTCAAATATTTGAAAAAACTAACAAGAAAAATACAAAGCAAATGCTTTCTTCATTTCAAGTGATTTTTTTTTTCTTAAAACATAGAAAGGTAAAAAGGGCTTGTTAGTCTAGTGTTAAGAGAATGATAAAGTCTTCAGAAACTTTTTCCTTTGATGTTCTCCAATTAAATACTTATACCTGCTTAATCTTTTAATGTCAGAGAGATAGAGATTTTTCTGATCAACACAGGAAGGGGCCATGAGGATAGAGGAATATCTAATGCTAACTCACCATCCTTTGAGGATGAAAATGTCTCCTAGGTAAGTAATTGGGATATTTTTGTGATAACTAGAAGAGTAGCTGATAAATGTACTTAATGATCACCTTTTGCTAGTTCATCAACTAAGGGAAAAGACTTTCCAGACATAAGAATTTCATGAGAAAAGGCAAGAACAAAACAAATACAAATCTAAATGACTCTCTGGTAGCAGTATGACGTTTTGACTTTGAAGTGGCTGCCTGGTTGAAATCTCAGGCTTACCCTTTAACAGTTGTTTGTCTTGGACCAGTCATGTCACTTCTCCAAGACTCAATGCTCTTCACTATGAAATGAGCATCATGGTAGTGCCTGTACCCTTGGGTTTTGTGAGTATTAAATGAATTAATAAATGTAAGGTACTTATTTAGCAGAATATCTGGCCCATAGTAAGCTCTCAATCATTATTAATCTGTTTTCATGTTGTATTTGCTGTAGCAAGTTATGGTATGCAGATGTTGAGCTGTTAATTCTTTTATATTCTAAATACAGTTATTCAGTTGCCTAATTTCCTGACTTTCCTGGTTTAGGAAAAGATTCTTCCTTTTCAGCCGAAGGCTTATGGAAAATTAAGAGAATACCAGCTCCATTTCACCCGCTGGTGAAACATTATTGCACCTTTTTGCCTTTTATTTTTTTCCCTACTATTATCTAATAGTCTATATATTTTTACTTGAAGGGAAAGTACTTGACATCAGAAGCTTTGTCTATTTTATTTATACATCTCCAGGACTGTAGCAGGCACTCAACAAATACTTTGTGAATCGATGTTGTATGAAAGAGGGATTTGCGGGGCACGGGTTAGTTTTTGGACAACTTATTGATCCACACGAAGGATACTTTTAAGCATCAAATGAGAGATATCTCACCCATTTCCTTCTTATCTACCTTTACCTTCTTTCTTATATTCAGGCAATGATAAACCAAATCCCTCGTCCAATACCATCTTTGTGAACTAACACCATTCTGCCCAAAATAAATTTTTAAAAGTTAATTACGAAACATAAAACTCGAGGACTTTTATTCAAATGACTGTCACTGTGACCAATCCTGATCACACAGAGTTTTTAAATAAAGCATTAGGCCATAAGAGAAGATCTGAGACATCAACATTTTCATAAAGTCTCAAAAAATAAGTCAAGAAGTGTCAACAACAGGCTGTGCTGTCATGTTTTTCCTTAACTTCAATTTCTGTTCAGTGTTCACTTGCACACATTTGTATGCTGGTCACCAGAGAAGGTGGTTGCAGAAAACATATTGTTATTTGACTAATATTTATTGAACGCTTATAATATAATGGAATGCAAGGTGGTTGTCGAAGACTTAAGAGCAAGCAAGAAATAGCCTGTCCTTCCTCAGAGCTTCCAGTCAAGGCAGCTTCCCCAGACCAGTTTTTAGGATATGTGTGTTTTAACTTGTTACTATATGAAGAAAACACAGGTAAAATGATCTGGTATTATGATAAGTATACTCTGAAATGAGACCTTTAGTGGACCCCTACTATCAGTTCCTAATCGCTCCTAAACGTGGGAAGTTGAGGACCGTTTATCTGTGGCCACCAGCGTTGCACTCTCTTCTCTTCGCATTGGCTCCATCCTGATCCTCTTCTGTTAGACGTGCATGACTTCAATCCCACATGATTGCTTCTGCTCTATTTCTAGCTCAGAGCTTACCCTACCGGAACTGAGTCTTCATTAACGGATTTTTATGAAAGTCTTTTTTTTTTCTTTTGAATATCTTCTGCACATTGCTGGTCGTAGCCTTATCAAACCAAAGCTTTCCTCTCTGCCTCCTCAACTGGAACACTAAGTGGTTGCTCCTCTAAGATGTTAGGATAATACAGCAAGGTTCAATTTCTTCTGGCAGAGAGAATCTTCCTCTAATGGGAAGCTAGAATATAAAATGTGAAGTAGCACAGAAAAAACACAAAGTATGGGAGGCCGCTGCCAGGAAATGCACCATGAATCTGCTTAAAAATAATCACTTGATCTGTGATTCATCTTCCTCATCTGTAAGATCATGCTAATGAAAATTTTGTGCAGAACAAAACAGAGACTATATTTTGTAAAAATCTATTCACCAAGGTATCATACAAAGGTGGTTATTAACTTCACAAATAAATTCATATTCTTCTCAGTTTCCACTGATTCTCCTGTGAAAGATTACTTTAAATCATAAAACTTAGTCAGCTTTTAAAACTGGCAGACAGGTCTCTATCTATATCCAGGATCAACTATATAAAAATATAAAAAGGTGGAATAGTCAGTTGAATTGAATTCAAGAAGAAATGAAAAGTTATCTTCTTGATTGGCAAAATAATACTACTGTCCACTTGTGATATCTGTTATTACCATGAGAACAAGATTTCTTTTAGTTTGTTTGCTTTTTTTTTTTTTAAATAAAAGGGTTAAACCTGAAATATTACTAGGGAAAGATAACACACTAAGTATCTTAACTTCTCAAAAAATGTATGAAAGAGAGCAGACTTTGAGAAGGGAAATATGAAGTCTATCTTGAGGACATCTGAAGGCATAGGATGAGCAATAAAGGAGAAGGAATGAGGTATAAAGGTGCAGGGTCTAAAATCATAGCCTTATCAAAGAAGAGTGCAGTAAAAGCCACCTCCGGAGGCAGCCACCATCCTGGTCTCTAACTTCCTTTACGTCTTGGAACTAATTCCCACTTCTCCCAGGTAATCTGCTCCTCCACTAGGGTTCACCTCTCTGGTTTCTCCCACTGTTTTATCAGAAGAAAACCATTACACTCAAAATCATGAGTTCCTTCAGGATTTATGCGTTCCTTCAAGCCATTTCGGAAGATCTGCAAAACATTAGGCACCGGGCTAGGTGCCAGAGACCCTGAGACAAACTAAGCAGAAATGATCCCTGTCTTGAAGCATGAAGTCTAGCAGGAGAAACTGATGTTCGTATTCTCAGTGAATAATTAGCAGGGAATTGATATGTCAGGACTTTACCTGCATTAACTCTTTTTCATCATCATCATAGCCTCATGAGTAATGACATTATTATCATCATCAGGTAAGCAAACTGAACCCAAAGGCATTGAACAACTCACCCAAATTTATATTGCTACTAAGCAAAAAGTCCAAAGTCCAGGCAGTCTGTGGTCTTAATCTGTTTCATAGCACTTCAGTTTTAAAATAAATAGTAATCAAATTACCTCACAAATGTATATAACATGGCATGTTTTCTGTTGCAAGAAAAGTGTTAAGTACTTTACTGTAGATAGTCTTACTTTGATTTAAGTATCATTTTAATTTGCAAAGTAATTTTATATGTGATTTACTATTGAATCTGTACAAACACCTTATCCTGTATGGCAGGTTTTTTTATTTTCTTACTACATACAAAGATATCATTGGAGAGGATTTATGAATCACAACACACACAGCAAATCGAGAAAAGCTGTTTTCCAACATTACCTCTACAATCCATCGTCGGTAGATTTTATTTAGCCATGCCTTTAATTTCCAGATATTAGTTGTGTTTTGCCAATACTAGATTAATTACATGCAAAAGAAGCCATGAGTGTATCTAAGGATGAATCTTTATGAGAAAAGTAACTGCAGGCAAAGGAAGAATATGCAATGAGCCTTGAAAAGGACTAGCTTATTATGTTAGTATACTGTGCATTTGCAACTCTTGTCTTGAGCTTCTATTCTAAATATAAAAGTGGAAAACCATAAAAAGCCTTTAATAACTACTGATATGGTTTGGCTCTGTGTCCCCACCCCAGTCTCATCTTGTAGCTCCCATAATTCCCATGTGTTGTGGGAGGGGCCGGGTGGGAGATGATTGAATCACGGGGGCGGGTCTTTCCCGTGCTGTTCTTGTGACAGTGAATGGTTCTCAAGATCTGGGGGTTTTAAAAATGGGAGTTTCCCTGCACAAGCTCTCTCTTTGCCTGCTGCCATCCTGGTAAAATGTGACTTGTTCCTCTTGCCTTCTGCCATGATTGTGAGGCCTTCCCAGCCATGATGAACTGTGAGTCCAATAAAACCTCTTTCTTTTGTAAATTGCGCAGTCCCAGGTATGTCTTTATCAGCAGCATGAAAACAGACTCATATAACTACTGTCATTAATAATTGCCATTGAGCAAGTGTCATTGATAATCAAGAAAAGAGAAACTAGAAGAGAGGAAGAGAGGGAGAAAAAAAGAGAGAAAGAAAAAAAATGATCCTACCCAGACTCCTATTGCTGACCTTACAACCAAAACACACTAAACGTGTAGCTTCCAAAGCACACAAATCAGGTGGAGTGACAGGAAATCCCATAGACATATCTACTTTGCATAAACATTCAAGAACCACTTCAGCAACTGTCCCACTGTGTCAAGTAGACAGGGCTATTTTCCTCACCTTTTTTTCAAAACATGTTTCTTAAAGTAGACATTATATTTTATTCTTGCAATTCTTTCAGAATTATCCGTTTAGATACAGGTTGATAGTCTTCAGAAAACACATTTTTCTCATTAAATTAAATGCACGCCAAACCCAACTTCCATGTAATATAGCTCAAGAAAAAGTTACTGAGCAAATACTATGTGCCAGACCCTAAGGGTGAAAAGAAAAACATCATTCATATCCACTAGGAGTTCACAGTTAGGAACATAAATAAGCAAACATACATTTATCTGCAATATGATGAGAACTAGGAGCACAAAGGAAGATTGTCTTAGGAGCACGTTGCTTGTCAAAGTGTAATGGTCACAAGTAGTGGAAAGAAGAGAAAATGGTCTGGAAAACCTCCCACAGAGAAAGCTGAACTGAGACATGGAGGAGGAGTTGATGCATTTGCCTGGTGAGGACAATGCATTTGCCTGGGGTAGGGTGTGTTGAATGGCCACAGCTCTGGGTTGGGGCATTCGCAGGTACAGGGCACATGGCAAAGTTTTGTGTGGGAGATCAATGAGGATCAATATCTGCAAAGAAAAGTCAGTGCATGCCACACTGAAAACATTTAGTAGGATTTTGGGAGGAAATTGGGAGAAGAATAACTTAAATTTGCAAGTGAAATGGCAAGGTGTTTAAGATATCACTCCGAAATTACTAAAGATAAAAGATGAGAGTTACGTAAAAAACACATATCAGTAAAGAACTTTCAGCTGCACTTAAGCAGAAATTCTGCCTGGTCTCAGGTTAAACAAAAAGAAAGAAATTCTATGTCCTGGCAGGATGATTGGCTGGGCAGTATGATCAGTGCCCTGCAGTTCCTGTTATTGGCTTTGTCTCTGGGTGCATCCGCTTTGTCTTCAGACTGCTTCTCTTCCTGTTGCAATCAGTGTGAAATACCAGTATCCACGTACATGTACAGAAGGAGAGGGGGAACCTCTCCCACAAACCTAGAATAGAAACACGTCTTCTGGGCTCATTACCTTGAGACTATCAAGAGTTTTCAGAATAGTGCTCTGTGCTGAACATCTTAAGCTTGGATTCCTGGCCAACTGTGGTAAAAGGAATACAATCACGATCATTGGCTCAGACAACTGGAACTTACTCCTGCACCTGGCAGGGCGGAGAGGCTGCATAGCCACATGGCTTCCATGGGTTATAGAACAAATCAAAGTTCCGTTAAAAAGGAGAAAAGGATGCTTGGTAGAAAGCAGAGTGCCCAGTTAAGTCTGTAACTAATGGATATATGTGCGTGTGTGTGTATATATGTGTGTGTGTATATATATAATATATATAAAGGGTTAGGGTTATGATACATATATATAATGACATTATATATAAATGCAGTCCACAATTACTGGTTAGTTGTAGGCATAATATACATATACACACACACACATATATACACATGCAATCTGCAATTATATTGTTAGTATTTAGTTGGTATAATGTGTGTAGTCATATATATATATACAGTTTGTAACTACCTGTAACTATATGCACACAGAGAGAAAGACTTCATATATATATAAAGTCAATAATTACTGATTAGTTATCTAACATTATATGTATTTACATATATATGCAGTCTGCAGTTATTTTGTTAGTACAATTTATATAGTCTTACATATGTGCAGTCTGTAACTGAGTTTAGTTTGTTTATTGTGATATATCTACATGTATGTGTGTGTGCGTGTATACATACTTGTAATTATGATGTTCAGATATGAACAGAACCTCTTAAATAATTTTCTTTCTTTCTTTGGCAGCACAATCTTCTGTTACAAAAGAAGCTTCATTATCCCCTTGTATTTGCCATTTTTCTCAGTGACTTTTCATTTTATATTTTCACCCTCAGGGACAGGAGCCTTAATGCAAGCAAATTTACTCATGAGTACTGTCATGGGCTCCACAAAACCTGCCCTGAGAGAGACAATCTATTACGTCTCTTTCCACAGGTTTACTGTTTGGTATTCCTAATTCTTGTCGCATACTTTCATCCAAGCTGTGAGGACTTTACACAGTTTTCATTTTCATCATTGAAACTTGGAGATCTGACAACATTTTAGTGTTTTCTCACTGGGAGCTTAGGAGAGTCTGGTCAGTAGAAATCTAATATTAGGAGGTTTTTATGATATAACTGAGCTTGGGAAGAATGAGAGGCGGTAGAAAGTCGGTACAGGTGACTACACCTGGGAGATGGTAAAATGGCGGTTAACAAACCCTGGTCATTCTTGACCTGTTGTTAATTTGAATGTCTGTGCTTTTTTCCCCTTTTTTCTGTTCCTGAAAGTGATATGTCTCACAGTCACTTGGCTAAAATCTACTTCGCTCTCTCCCTACCCATCTACAAAAGGCTTAAGAGGGACATGCCTACAGATTTCCATATTGATGTAATGAACTGATCACAAAGAGATTAGAGCCATATTTGACTATATATTGCAAAATAAACTGCAAGACAAATTTCAATTGCTTGAACTGATGTCAAGCAGTGAAATTAGCCAAGTCACAGCAGCATGGTTAGCCACACCACAACAAAGTTGTTCCCCAGGGCTAGAAGTTGGTTACGTTCAACCGTCATAAACACAATAAACATATTTCTAGATTTATTTTAGCTGAGGCTGAGTTCATGGGGAGAAAAGAAACATTTAAAAAAACACAAGAAAACATTCCTTGTGAAATCCCACAGAAGACCTAATTGACTCCTTCTTTAACTTTGGTATGGAAGATAGCATTTTAATTAACCTCGAAATAAATCTATTATATCTGAATGTGGCAAAAAGCTGCATTTTGAATGTATCACATTTTGAAAATTTGTTAGCGTTTCATAAATTCTGTAAAAATTATAAAATGTATTTTGTCTGTGATTATATATTCAGAAACACTGAAGCAGTGTCTGTCTAGAAAATTCATTTAGACTTAAGGATTTTGCTTATTGAGCAAATCCGCCCACATTGTGAGCAATGGAGTGTATCCATCTGCATGTAACAGTTTGACTCTCACTGAGGAAGAAAAGAACTTACTCAGACTTATATTTGGTAAAGTAGCAGTTAAGCATATGGATAGATCAAATTACAAAGTAATAGGACTTAGGATGATAGAAACCTTTAAGAGTTCATTTGATCCTGACCTCTGCCTTTAGGTTGGAGCATATTCTGTTTGGCTAAACCAAGGACCTCCAAGGAGGAATCCAAGGATAATCAGTAATATTTTGAGAAAAGTATTTCCTATGCTAATTTTAAGCCAGCATTTCTCATATATGAACCCCAAATCCTTCATGTAGGAGCTGTAAGCTCCCTTCCCCTTTGATACGATACCAACCTAAGTCATTGGTTCTCAACCATTTTTGTGCCACAAACCTTTGGAAATCTGATGAATCACACTCTTAGCATATACATTTTAAATATAAAATTTTAAAAATACAGTTTTCAATATATTGCTCAAAATTATACACTATTATATATAAT
>NW_016809675.1:214974-220319 GCF_001698545.2 Rhinopithecus bieti
ACTATATACTAAATATATAATTATATAGCATATGATTATATAGTAATAATTTAGTGTATAATTTTATATATGTAGTTTATATTAATATATGTTAATCATATGCTAATATATACTAAACATATAGCAGCTAGTTCAATAACTACTACAATAATTGTTAGTTGTTAATGAAATTTCTAGCCATGTGTAGTAATTATGACATAATCGGAAAAATCTGTGACTTCTCCTGATGACACAATCAGAAATGCCTCTCCTGTCACTCTAATTTGTTGTCCACATTCATATTTAAAGCATGCTAAATTTCAGCAGGAGATCATGGATATAAAGCCTAGAAAGGCACGGTCTTCCTGGCCACATGCACACCCTCCCTCGGTTAAAGACCTTCTGATACTGGTGAAGAAGTGTGACTGCTGCCCTTTGTGTGTGTAGCTTTGATTTATTAAAAAAAAAAAAAAAGTTTATAAAATACCATCTTGGTTAAGGCGATTTTGTGGGAGATGATAAGATACGCTTCAAATGAATTGCAGATTAATGAGATATTTTATTGAGACAATACTGGAGAATCTTGCAAAATCCTACCAACGAAGTGGTCCCCGCACAGGCCTCAGGGAAGGCAGAATGAGCCCAGCCAGAAGTCTGAGACGCCAGTCGACGTGAACCGTTACTCCCAGCCTGTGCCTGTGGCTCCCAGTTTCTAGACTCCTTCTCTGTAACCACAATCTCCATCTCCATCTCTTCACACACAGCCCCTGACCTCCTCCCTCTAGCGCATACATTTCTATCTGCATTTCTCTGGTTTCCAGTGATTATCTCCATCACTCACACCAGTTTTTGGAGAGAGGAAACATGATGGCCCAGTGAAGCCATCTCAGAAGAAGTCTTTATCCACCCTTCAGCTCCCAGGAAAGCAGGACTTCACATTAGAAGACTAGATTTTGGAATTCTACCAGTTTGGTGAGGTATATACATCTTGGGGAAAGAAAATTGTTATGAAATCCTCAGATTTGAACAAATTGCACATTAATAAGAAATACACAGAGAATTTTCTCTGATGTAACCAGTGTAACATCACTCAGGACAAAGTAGGTTAGCTGGAAGTTGAGCCAAACAGTCTAGGGTTAGAATACAGTAAAAGTATTGAACATGCAATGCAAGCTCCAAAGCGTTTGCACAATGCCAGGCACAGAGCAATGGCGAAGAAAATGTATGGGTATCATTAGAAATTATTTTATTTGGTGAATGACCTTCACTCTGGGAGGATAATCCTGGTCTGTCACAAGTTTAACCTCCCTGGTACGACAGAAAGTACTGAACCTGAGGATTAGGAAGTAGGGATCATGCGACATTGGTCTTACGGACACCAATATTCAGATAAGACTCATGACTTCTCTTAAATATTGAAAGGTTTACTACATTGGTTAGGTTATGGTAGATCTGTATTGAATAAATAGAGTGGATGTGTGTTTGTGTGTGTGTGTATGTACAAAGCAGTGCCATACTATGAGTTATGTCTAACCTGATTGTGTTACCTGAAAGTAATAAGTGAATCTGCTTATTTTTGTTCTACGGCCTTTAACAGGGCTAGTTGATGCTTTGTTATACCAATGTGATGCTACTCATTGTAAAAACATGATTATGAACTTGGCAGTGTTGTTAATACACTTAAGTATCTAAATCTGAATCCCACTAGGTAGGAGAGAGAGGTTTCACATTGAAACATACCTCACATAGCGCATTCAGAGAGTAGGAGAACACTGCAGTTTTCTGATTTGCTTCTCTTTTATTCCCTATGTGATTCTCAGAAAAAAAAAAGTTTTAATTCTATGTACGTATGTAGGTATGTATGTATGTATAGTATGTAGAGATAGAGTCTCACTCTGTCACCCAGGCTGGAGTGCAGTGGCATGATCTCAGCTCTCAGCAACCTCCACCTCCCAGTTTAAAGTGATTCTCCCACCTCAGCTTCCCGAGCAGCTGGGATTACAGGTGCGCACCACCATGCCTGGGTAATTTTTGTATTTTTGGTAGGGATGGGGTTTCACCATGTTGGCTAGGCTGGATTTCAGCTCCTGATCTCAAGTGATCCATCCACCTTGGCCTCCCAAAGTGCTGGGATTATAGGTGTGAGCCACCGCACCTGGCCCTCAGTTCACTGTTGTTAGACAACTTATTCCTGAATGTTGTCTCTAGCAATTACCTACAATTTCATTAAACTTTCAAATATTTAAGCCTTCCTTAAGATCTGGTAATTGAAATTACTAGGGAATGAGATTGGGAAGCTATATTTTTAAGGAACTACCTAGGGTTCTTACGCCCAAGAATGTCTGGGAAACACCATACTAGAACAAGCCTGGTGGGTTCAGAGGTGTGGAGAAGAGCAGGATAAAGACTTACTGAATCTGCCAGAACAAGAAACCACAAACTTTAAAAGCACAGAAAGCCAGAGTACATCCTGACCTAATCTTGAAAAAGTAATGTCATCAGTGTACCCATCAAGACTCGTAGAACTAATACCAGTTGGAGGGAAAGGTAACAGATCCTAAGGAGGAACAAAAACAACCACAAGGAAACACAACTTCAGCAGAGCATGCCACATATTCAACGGGGTGATTTACTCAAGAAATGAGCAGGATAATAGTCGCAACCAAAATCTGCTCCGTAATTTTGAAGGCTCTGGGTGAAATGAAAACGCAGGACCCTTGTTCAAAGGTTGTGAATTTCAACACAGCAATAGGGGCACGCAGTAGATGGAGTGTGGAAGCCTGCAGAACCGGAGGACCTATGTGGCCGCACAGAGATGGCCTGCTGAGAACACTTACCTGTCAGGAAAGGAGTAGCCAAAACACCTAAAGTAATTTCTATCAATCAACAAGAAGAAGACCAGTAACTTACTAGTCAATCATCAAAGGTTATGTACAAGCTCACTCAACTGGTTGTAAAACTGTGAACCCTCAACCTTATTAGAAATCTGGAGATTAAATTCGAACAACTGTACTATTTCATACGCATGTTAGAAAAGAAAAAATAAACAAAAGGATTGTAATGTTCAGTGTTATCAAGAGTAGGAAGATATAAAACTCTTATAAACTATGGCACAGGAAAATGTGTCAATGAATACGTCGTGTTTAGAAAGTGAAAACTGACAGGGACAAAAATGTTAATGGTATGCAGAATTTCTGTCCAAAAATTTCAATGTAAGTATCTACTCAATATAATCACTTGGTCACAAGATAAAAAAAAATCAAAAATTGTTCATTGTGGCATTATTTATAATAAAGAAACAAAGTAAATGTTAATAGAAAAATAAATAATTTGTTATGTTACTGTAGATAAATATAGAGCAATTGAAACAATGAACAATAATAAATTTTGAAAATAATGTTGAATAAAATCAAATTATAAAAACTATACAAAATATGGCAAAATCCATGTACACTTTAAAACAAATAATACTACGTTTTATACTTAGGTACATATACAAATAGCTTAAATGTAAATCATGCCCTTGGGGTACAGTCAGTGTCAATGGTGAGGCATAAACATTTCATGATTTATACCTTCATAAAATGAAAATGTGCAAGAATGTGTCAAAATCAAGTTTGTCAGCTTCAAAATTGACCAAAGATTGCAGCTGCCCATAGAGCATTTAGTCAAGAATTTTTATTCATTCATCAGTTGGTGAGCATATAAATGGTTTCAGTTTTTCCACAACTGTGAATCATTTTGCTATGATTCTTGTTGTGCAAGTTTTATATGAACATATGCTTTCATTTCCCTTGTGTAAAGACCTGGGAATGGGATTGTTGGGTCATATGGAAATTCATTTCATATGTAAGTTTTTGAAAACTTGTCAATGTAGGCTCCACAATGGTCGCACCATTTTATATTCCCACCTGCTATGTATTTGGATTTCCATTTGTCTACATCCTTGCCAACACTTTTTTATTTATGATTTTTGTTTTGTTTTGTTTTTGAGGTGGGGTCTCACTCTGTCACCCAGGCATTATATATGTGCATTATATATGCTCATTGTTGCTGATTTTTTAAAATTTGTTTACTTATATTTTTATTGTTGAGTTATAAAAGATTCCAATGTAGTCTGAATCTAAGTGTCTTCTCAGATAGATGAATTGCAAATACAGTCTCCAGTTCAGTGGTGCAATTTCAGCTCAGGGCAGCCTCTACCTCCTGCATTCAAGTGATCCTCCCACCTCAGCCTCCAAAGTAGCAGGTCCACAGGCACGCACCGCCACACCTGACTACTGTTTGTAGAGACAGGGTTTTGCCATGTTGTCCGGGCTAGTTTCAAACTGCTAGAGTCAAACGATCTGCCCTCCTCGACCTCCTAAAGTGCTGGGATTACAGGAGTGAGCCACTGTGTCCAGCCTATTCATGTATTTTTATAATTACGGCCATTCTAATGCATGAGAAGTCGTGTATCCTTGAGTTTTTATTTAATTTCACTAATAATTTTTGATGTTGACTATATTTTCATGTGAATGTTGGATATTTATGTATTTTCTTCAGAGAATTATATATGCACATTGTTGCTGATTTTTTTAAATTTGTTTACTTATATTTTTATTGTTGAGTTATAAAAGATTCCAATGTAGTCTGAATCTAAGTGTCTTCTCAGATAGATGAATTGCAAATACAGTCTCCAATTCTGTGGATTATCTTTTCACTTTCTTGATGGTGTCCTTTGAAACAAAAGTTTTTGTTAATGATAAAATCAAATGTGTCTTATTTTTCTTCTGTTGTTTGTCCTTTTGGCATCCTAAATAAACAATTATTGCCTAACACAAAGTTAAGAAAATTGACTCCTGCATTCTCATTTCTAAGAGGTTTGTTGTTGGTGGTACTTTTTGCTCTTACATTTAGGTATATAGCTATTTTGAGTTAATTCTTGTACACAATGTGAAGTAGAGGTCCAACTTCATTCTTTTCATATGGATATTGAATAATATAATAGTTTCAACATCATTCGCTGAAAAAACTATTTTCCATTGTAAGGTCATTTGCACTCTTATTGAAATAAAATGGCCATACATGTCTTATTTCAGTTAATTCACTGATATTCCATTGACCTACATGTCTGCGCTTATGCCAGGAGCACACGATCTTGATAGCTATGAGTTTATAATCTTTGTAATCAGAAATAGTTATCCTCCAACATTGTTTTTAAAAGGTTGTTTTGGCTTTTCTGAGTTCTTTGCTTTTTCTTTTTTTTTTTAATTATACTTTAAGTTCTAGGGTACATGTGCATAACGTGCAGGTTTGTTACATATGTATATTTGTGCCATGTTGGTGTGCTGCACCCATCAACTCGTCAGCACCCGTCAATTCAT